>NC_132897.1:6947320-6959820 GCF_030463535.1 Salminus brasiliensis
GTACCTCCAAACGTTCCTCAAGGATCTGATACTTTTAGCAGTGTAGATCCCACCTCTTAACAGCAGGCACTGTAATCAGATAATCACCTGTTCACTTCACCTGTCAGTGGTTTTAATGTTATGGCTGATCGGTGAGTATATAATCTCATAATCTCATATAATGGTATTGAAAGCTAGACACTAGACATCCCTGTTTACTCTGCCTAACACCACATAAGCAGCAGTAATGCTGTATGGCTCTTGTCTTTGAGCAGGTTACACTAATGCTGTATTTACAGCTGACAGCAGAGCAGCCCCTGTGGAGTTACTTGCCATCTAGATGCTTTCTGAGAAACATGGGCACTGGGCTCTTGGGATCGTTGCCAGTCGTCTACAACAAAACCTGAACCATTTGCATATGGTCCAGCTTCCAGTTCAGTGTTTACTGAATCCGTCATGAGGCTGAAGTTGGTTGATATTCAAATCTTCTTCATATTGGATATCAAACGGTATTTGATATTGAGAGTTCTCTACATGGAACTGACAAACCGTGAACCTCAAACACTGCTGTTCCTGTTGTAGGAGAAAATCCTGAGGTGGAACCAAAACCGAGCTGGAGAACAGGCCAAAAACCCCAAAACTGAAGCAAATGTGACTTTTGAGAACATGGTGCTGTTGATACTGTTGATACCTCTCCTCCTCACTAGGCCTCATGACTGCGGCTTCCCCCTCTGCCAGTGTCTGCAGCAGTGTAGCTTAAACTCGGCACAAGACAAAGCGAAAGCTAGGGGGAACAAACAGGGACCTGCACTAGGCTAAAAGCTAACATTAGCCGACTATTACCATCTTCAGCTGAACCAATCTGGAGCTAAACTCACATCAGAAGAGAAGTACTGGCTTATATATATATATATATATATATATATATATATATATATATTGTTTTACTGGTAAGGCTGGTAATTAGCCTGGGTTAACTGGATAAATTGCAGTGGATTTGAATAGAAATCGCTGTACAAAATCTCGGAGAGTGTTTGGATGGGGGTTTTTAAAAATCCATCACTACTGCACTGATGCATTTTGTCGGCAATCACATCTATCATGGTAAATATTGTGTATCATCCTTAAAATGTCCTTAAATATTGTGATACTTTAGCTGTACTATAAAGTAAAAAAAAAGTTTCTACCAATATAAATATAAATTAATTCTTAGAGTTTAGAACGTCTGATTATAGAGACTCTTCACTAAAAATACAGTGATTTTGCTAGTGTTTATTAATGGCACTTATCTTAGTTCTGGGACTGTATTATTATTGGTATACACACAAAGATCAGGTCGGATCAGATCAGTATCAGCTGACAGTCAACATTTACCGAACTCCAGAAAAAGACGTACTTCATGCAGTTTGGTGTCAAACAAGAGAGTTATAATTACAATAAAACCGAAACAACAGGGTCATGCGGCTCTGCGACAGATTCAGATGTGTCCTTGAGGACACTGGAGAACAGCATGGCAACAGGTATGAGCCCCACTCGTAGTTGTGTATCTGCCCATACTGTGAATCTGCAGTTCGCATTTACTTTTCAAAATAGTGCTTTTCCCATCAGAAGGATGAGTCAGCGAAAGAGAAGTTGGCTGAATTTGATGGGCCTCGTTTTCCGATGATGAAAATTAAAGCGGCAGATCCGTGAGAAATATTTAATACGCAGAAATGTCGGTTCAGCAGACTGTAAAAGGCGCAGTGCTCCGACTCCGGCATGCCGTCCAAACCCCAGGAACTGGCCTTAGGGGGAAAAGAGAGCCAGCCATTCACGGATGAAACCAAATGTGTTCAATTATTCGGAAAGGGTATTAATTGAGAACGGGTGTGAACTTTTAAAAAGCCGTCGAAAATGGCGTAGGACTAATTGAGGAGAGACAGTAAGCTTTGAAACATGGGTCTGTCTTACGAGGGTATTTATTCGGTCCGACTGAGAGGTAGTTAGGTGACGATGTTTCCCAGCAGAAGCAGGAATGGTGACATTTGCGGAACAAAGGGGGAAGTGTCTTACCAGTTATGATCCAAAGTCCAGGGATAATGGGTCAGGCTGTGTGGGAGGCCTATGGTATCTTAATGTGCTTGAATGCTAATGTAAACAGTAACCTTGAGCACAATCGGACAGTTGTGTTGCAGGAACTTCACTGGCATTTCCAGTGTACTGGAGCAACCCAGTTTTATGGAGCTTCGTACAATAGATGTTGGTTGTTAGCCTCTTTACTGACTGTAATAAGTAAACCAAGGACAGAAACCTCCTTCAGTAGGTTGAATGAACCTTGAGAGGAGCCTGAATTAAGAAAACAACAGTCCTATGTTCTTGGAAAGTCAGAAATGCCCTAGATATAGCCACACAATCAGTTCTTCATTAGAAGCTCCATCAGTGGTATTGAATAAGTGGTCAACTTTACCATGAACATCTCATGGAAGATGCATCTTTAGAACGGAATATGTGCATCATTACAACACTGATAGGGATCCAGTTATTCGGGAAGGGCATTTTTAATGGATCGGGTATCGGCTTCTTCTAAGGTTCCGATTTCCGACCCTTAGGTTTGCAGTAGTGTTAGATTTGAGTGTCGTCTGGCATCCTCTAGGCACCATTAATAGATATGATCTTCAGCTGCTGCAGACGAACTTCTTATTTTGTAAGAAAACCCCAGACAGAGTTCATCTGTGACTGATTTCTGTGTGCCAAGCAAACCAGAGCTTTATTCGATCGGATAAGTGCAGTGACATTACCAGTTAGCAGCCAAAACTAAAG
Organism: Salminus brasiliensis; assembly: GCF_030463535.1. NCBI lineage: Eukaryota > Metazoa > Chordata > Actinopteri > Characiformes > Bryconidae > Salminus > Salminus brasiliensis. The sequence continues at coordinate 6,950,099 of NC_132897.1, forward strand.
CTAAAGGTAGCTTCTAATGCCAACTCTCCATTCCACCTTAAATAGTGCTGCAGTTACAGTGTGTAAGTTTCAGCAGCAGAGCGAAACTGCTGCAGTATTTAAGGTGGAACAGAAAGTTCGGGGAAGAGGAAAACTTTAGCTTAGTGTTAGCCGGCCAGTCAGCAGGTGGACCAATATGTTGGTCTAATTTCTGCAGTTTTTGTCTGCGATGCCAAAAAAAACACCCGGTGTAGCTGTAGCTGTGCAATGACAAAGCTATTTTACTCCATTATCTCCATTTGGGAAGGTCTACCGTTTCACCCATCCGGTGTTTACTCCTGAATTTCCAACCAAACTATGGTGGAAATGCTCTAACGTTCGACCAGCGAGAGAACCGCGCTGCTTTCTTTGGGTCTAAACCAGCTCTGAACGCCACATCTAGAACCGAGGAGGACGCTATGGCTACGTGATCAGACTGCCGAGCTGTAAAGGAACTGGGAGCTGAATGGTCGGGTAGGTCAGTCAGACTGGACACTGCGGAGTTTAAAACTACACACTGTATTTTTATTTGCTTACGTAGAGTTTTGATGGAGTTATGAACCAAATAAAGGAAGATTTTGGCATGTATTCAACAAGAGATGAGGCCCAAGTCCAGGGTGCATTAGCACTATTTGCCTAGCAGCAGCAGCTTCCATTGAAACCTGAAGAAGCGCATGCCAGATCATTAAAGATGGGGTCGGTGATGAATCATGTCATTTCATTCAAACACTATTTGTCCTGTCAATTACTGGAGATTGTAACATGGGGACATACTGTTTATGGCATGCTTACCCACCCTGCACCAGACGTCATATGTCTTTGGGCTAAATAAAGGGAAAGGTGCACGTATTTGTCAGTGTACAGCAAAATGTGTCCTCTGCATTTAACCCATCTGTGAAGACACACACACTAGTGGAACTGGGGGCAGTGAGTACACACACACACACCCAGAGCTGTGGGCAGCCAACTCCAGCGCCCTGGGAGCAGAGAGGGTAAAGGGTCTTGCTCAAGGGCCCAACAGTGGCAGCTTGCCGAGCCCAGGAATCGAACCCACAACCCTGTTATCGATATCCCGGCGCTCTAACCGCTGAGCCAACGCTGCCGTTCTAAGTCTGGATGGCCCGTCTATTTAGTCCAAAAATGATAATATAGCCTTGGCAAGAATTTGATAAAAAAAACAACGTTGTAACGAAGTACAAATACTTTGTTGCTTTATTTAAGTAGAAATTTTATTATATATACTTTAATGGAGTAATTCTTTTTCAGTTGACGTTTTAATTCTTACATTGCGGCATCAGGAAATCTACCCTTCATACCATTCTATGACCCTATTGGTTTGTAAGCGATCCATCGCTTGTAGTGTAGTGTAGTGCACTATAGCCCCCTGTGGCACGGCCTAAGCTTTTGGCTTTTGTTTTCCTTCCATTACTTTTACTTTTCTACTTTAAGTAGTTTTGAAACCAGTACTTTTACACTTTTACTTGAGTAAAAAGCTTAAGCTGATACTTCAAATATCTATAGAAGTCTTTTTAAACCCTAGTATCTCCACTTCTACCTGAGTAACGAACCTGAACACTTTTCACACCTTTAATGTACAAACCCAAACTGGTCTTTCTGAACATGATCGCTGTTGTACCACCTGTAGGGGGAGCCCACGAGCAAAAACATACCACTAATCATTTTCCATACTGCTGCTTTAACCTAGAGTATCGCAATACTACGATACTACTACTCCGTTCCCCCCTCCACCAGTGAGCGTGTTACGGTGCGACGCTGACTTCTTGGAGTTGAGTAGGAAGTTGAAGTAGTATGAAGTGCATTGACAGCTTTTGTTGAAGGAGGAGGTGCCCTGTTAGCCAGCGTGGCTCAAGCAGCTGTGAATTATTGAACACTCTCCCTACTCCTGAGAGGATGGCTGCATGAAATATGCATGAGATGTAGAAGGAGAGGAGGAATACGGACAGAGGGAAAGAGTGAGAGAGTCTGCTGTAGAGAGTGCATGGGGAGAGATGTGGGTAGGTAAGAAGGGATGTGTTATATTGAGGATAGAGACCCATCCGGAGGCATTAGTGCGCTGAATGGTGAGGATGGGGACGGGATGCTGGCAGTTTGGTGAAAACTTTTCTGAGAGAAGGTAGAGAGGAGATGCTGGGGGGGGATGGATGGAGGAGAGGAGATGCATGGTGTTTGAAATAGCAACATCAGCACCTCACAAACACCCAGATTCCCACCCAGCACCAGACTATTATGGACGTGGTTTTTCAGGCTAAATCTGGTTGGCCCGTCATAGACTTTATCTAGCCCAAAAAGAGATGTGGAAAGTTGGGCTGGTGTTTAGTCCGTTTCATTTGGTCCAGATTTAGCCCAAATGTGGATGTCATTTTCGGACCATTAGCCCGAATATAGCCATGAAGTGCTGCGGTGAGTTTAAGGGGTTGAAGTCGCTGAAGTAACCTGAAAATGGCGTATTTTCAACATTCACTTTACACCATATTTAGACATGTCTTTTTCTAGACGTCTTTTCAATGTTTTTGCTGGCTGAGTCATATTTAATGTGCAAAATGAGGTATGACATTGTAGTTGACTACACTCTAAGCAAAAACAGGGTCCTACATAGTACAGATAAGGGTTTTTTTGGGGCCATGTGCAACCATTTTGTTCTACAGACTTATGCTGGCCTGGAGAAACATCCGAGCCACATTATAGAGTTGCCTCGGCAGTGGGTTTGAAAAAACATCTGAGGTACAGTGAAGAGTTGTGTCGACAGCAGACCTGGGAAAATGCCACTTAACGGAGGGCCTGGGAGAACGTCCGAGCCACAATTCTCAGTCACTTCGGCAGCAGCCCTAGGAGAACATCCGAGCCACAATTCTCAGTCACTTCGGCAGCAGCCCTAGGAGAACATCTGAGCCACATGTACAGTCTCATAGCTCCAGTATAGATGTTGGATAGGAACTGGAAATACTTGACGTCCTCGAGGAAAATGTTGGAAATGGTAAAGCTAACACACATCAGCAGCAGCGCATTGAATTGTATTCTATTGTTACTAATTGCAAATGGACAGTGACCAGACACAGACGTGAGGAGAGCAAACAAAGGAGATGCAATATATCGGGTTAGAGAAAGAAAGATGGATGAAGTGAGGGGGGAAGAGAGGTAGGGAGGAGGAAAGGAGAGGTAGAGGGAGGCAATGAATGATGCTTTAATTTGGCCATAGGATCATCCATTAAAGCCTGGCCCCTGGGCGCCCGCTGTGTGTTTGCTGTAATTGAATGACCGAGTGTGTCTGAGGATGAGATTGCTCTCTCTCTTTCAAACGATAATTATCACAGCGAAGCTCTGCTCATAAAGCTGTGTGCCTACGGGCCGGACGAGGGCCATAAAGTGGGCCAGAGGGAGAGAGGGCCTGGGGTTACAGCAGATACACACTTAACCCATGGAAGGCTAGAGCTATTGAACCTTTTTACACTCGTTATTTGATGCTCGCTGTTTGCCCTACTGTGGGAATCAGTGGGTGGCTTATCCCATCAACAGTTCTTCTCTTCCTCAGCCAACAGAACCAGTAAGAAACTGGTAATTGTTCATTGTGTTTGACTGGTGGTGCTGTTCTTATTTGAGGGTTAGGGTCATCTCTTTCTCTCTAATGAACAAAGCCATCCTTTGATGAAGTGTAGGTGTGTGTGTACTACCACCACCATGTTTAAAGGTTGGTAAGGTGATTCTATTGTGAAAGGTAATATTAGAGCCAGTTCACATTTTGGTGATCGGATCACATCCTGGTTTCACTTGATGCACTAACCTAGAGGTCTCAAGTAAGTGATGAGTGATGTTTACATTCAGCTGGCTTTATTCAAGCCTGTCCGTGTTCAATCAGCTAAACTTTTATCAGTTTGTTGCTTTTTTTAATAGTAAATATAAAATATCTAAAATAATTCATTAAAAAATCATTCATTTCTAATTTAATTCTCCATTATCGACCCCATTTGGAAGGCCAATTACCCAGTCCCTGTTCATATGAACTCTCCCCCCCCAGCACTATAAGGGTGAAGACTAGCACACGTCTACTTCGACACATGCTTCTTGAAGCCAGCTACCGCCTCTTTTAAAACTGCCGCTGATGTTGAATCGTTAGGTAGCCAGCACGCTCTGTCTCCCCAGCTGCAAAACAAAAGCTACCAGATGCCACAGGGAGGAAGTGCCGTCGACCCAGACCTGAGAGAGCAAGGCCTATTGTGCGATCTCAGATGTTGGTTGATGGCACTTCCTCCCTGTGCCATCTGGTAGCTGTTGTTTTAGAGGAAGTGCCATCAACCCACACCTGAGAGAGTCAGGCCTTTTGTGCTATCTCGGACTCTGGCTGCTGATGGCAAGCAGTAAAAATGGCTTTGTGAGGAAAAGCATGTACGGTCACTAATGTGCTGTACTGCTGAGTATCAGGAAGGGGGCAGCTCTTTCATTGTAACGGTGTGTAACGTAGAAATCTGATTCGTGTCTGTGCTGCTTTGTCTTTCTTACATGCAAATCCAAGGAACTCTGGAATTCCCCCTCCTGGCTCCTGGTATGATGGCGGGTGCGAGTGAGCTTTCCTTCTCTCTCAGTTGTCACCGCTGTGCTCGGACCCGGCCTGACTAGACATGAACGGTTCATCAAACAGCCGGACCAGCGTTCCCATCGATCTTTCTTCTTTGTGTGTTCGTGTGAATTGTGATGGAATATCAAAGAGTGTGTGTGGGCAGGGGTTGCTTTGTCTTGGTGTGTGTGTGTATGTGTGTGTGTGTGCGTTTGCTATTGATGGCTCATCTCCCAGTCCTACTGTGTGAGCCACCTGTTAACTGTGACAATGATTTCTGCACATTAAGTTTGAATTCATTTGCTTGGGGTGTGTGTGTGTGTGTGTGTGTGCGTGTGTGTGTGTATACATGCAGGTATTTCTGTAAAACACTACATTGGATAGCAATGAAATCCTATAGGCCATGGGTCGCACTAATGGGACAAAGACACCCATATTTACCTTTATGTGGAATGGTAGGGAACACACACACACACACAGTAGTGAACAAACACACACAGTGAACAGTGAGCCCACATGCCAGGAATGGTGGGCAGCCATCGCTGCCCGAAGAGGGTTAGCCCGGTGCTCTAATGGCTGGATTGTACATTGGACTGTAAGTCATATTCAGGGTTCTATATAGCACTGAAAAGGGGTTCTAACTCACAGTGGAACCCTTTTAGGTTCTTTATAGGACTGTTTCTAGTCATATACACCAATTCTGTATATAACTGTTTACAAATGGTCTCCCACCAGTCTGCAGAGCCCTGCAATCATGGGTTTCATGTACTTGTACATGAGTGCACCGGTCTGATACTGGCCAGACTCACACTGGTTCAAGCTCAAATGCTGGTTCTCCAGGCTTCATACCTCAGGATTGGTGTAACATGCAGACAGACACACACATTATACCCAGCAGCAGTGCTTCCCCTATCTGACCATGTGTTTATAGTCTTTACAGGCAGCGTCTGTGATCAATGTGATCAAAACTGTACAGATATCAGAGACATCTCTTATAACTTCTTTAGGTCATTTTCAGGTGAATAAAGTTCTACCAGACTCTGAGGAGACATGAGAGGAGAGCAGTATTGACAAATAATGAGATGGGAGCAGTGTTAGCAAGTAAGACCTGTTGGATAGATAGATCAAAGCTTTGGCAAAGGCCCCGTCGTCAGCTCAGGTCTCAGGCAAAAACGGGACCCTTGCAGATCCTGCCGAACTTGGAGGCAGGGGGCGGAGGCTACCCTCAGGCCGCCGTTGGGACCAAACTGGGGTCGGTGTGGAGGAAGGAGGAGAGATGTGAGGTCAGTTCTGAAAGCAGCAGAAAAAAGTGTGTAATTGTAGAGGTCTTTTAACACAGGTGGAGGCTGGTGATTAACATGGTAGAACATCTAGAGGGGTCTAAGAGTTAAGAGAGGGGGACAGACGGTATCGGACAGCAGCCGGTATCAGCAAAAGTTGTATCGTGCCACCCCTAGTTCTATAAGGAACGACTGCCTTGAGATTTTTACTTCATATTATTATTAATTTAACAGGTTTATTGAGCTTCCAGTAGTGAGTAAACCCCACCAATCCAAGCACCGGTGCCACAGAAACTAAAACTGCTGCATTTTCAGCAGCAACTTTTTGGTTCACGTATGTTTCTTACATATAAAAAAGGCACAGTGACGGCACAGATAAATCATATGAACAGCACACAGTTGGTTTTCGGGTTGAAATGAAAGGGTTAACAGAGGAATAGTCTGGGTCTGTTTTTATGGCTGTCTGGTATCTTACTTTTCCCGTTAAAGGTTGGACTTTTTTTTTCTTTTTTTTTACAGTGCTCCATGTGCTGACTGTAAACCATATTTTAAAAAACAGCTTCATATTGCCCTGATTAAAGTTTACAGCCTCTTCCTTTTAATTATTCATTCCTCCTGGCTGAAGCGAGTCCCTCCAATGAGCAGCTTGCTCCAGAAGATGTGTTCTCCACACAGTCACAACAGCAGCCTTCACTAACAACCTGTATGAAAACAGTCCACACCGAACTGAAGGGGGGCTTTTTTTTTGGATGGCAGTCTTGCCTCCAGCCTGGTGGTCTGCACACAGCGTTCGGTTTCAGGGTGATTTTTTTTTTTTAGCCTTGCAAGCATTCACAGTCTACTGCAATGCTCTGAAAACCAAGTCTATTAGTTTAGTAAAGCTTAAGCTACACAGAAGGAAAATGTAGAGGTTAGGGCTGCAGTAGGGACGTCAGGGATGTCAAAATACCAGAGGTTTAGTAGTTGGTAGCAGTGAAGTTAACTAAAAATGGCATAAAGTTTTTATTTGTGACTCAAAGCTATAGACTATATCTCTAAAGAACCTTTCAAACTATGGTTCTTTTTGGAACATTTTTGTGGGGTACATGTATAAGGTTAAAGAACCTTTTTGGTTCTGAAGCACCATTAAGGAACCAAGGAACTAGTAGAGAGCCTCCCTGTTTAACAGTGTAGCTGGTGGTCTCTGGCAGAAAGCCTAATGAACGCTTTCTATTGGACCCTTATGAAGACAGACTTCAGGAAAATGGCACGTTCCGTGTTGAACTTCTGTATCTGTATAAATGAAACTTTTCCGAATCCTCCTGCAGCACTGCAGCTAATGGGCCCCTCTCTCGCGCTCCCTCTCGCGCGCTCTCTCTCGCTCTCTCTTTCTCCGAATGGCATCAGCCTGTGCCACTCACCTCGATTTCCACATCGCTTTCATGCTGTATTCTTCTGTCAGCTCATTTCTGCCTCTTTTCTCACTGTGTGTAGCACGCTGTCACTGTGCTGTGCTCTCTCTCTCTCTCACTCTCACTCTCTCACTCTCTCACACACTCTCTCGCTCTCTCCACTTTCTCCATCACTCATAATCTGCTCTCTATTTCTCTCTGCTTCTCTTTGAAATGTCTTTGTACGTCCCCCATAGTTGTCTTCAAACAGCTCTCCCTCTCTCTTTCTCTCCCCCTCTCTCGCCCTGTAATCAGGGGGGGTACTCTTGCTGAAATTAATGAAAGCAAAATTGCTCCTCAGCCCAGTCTAATTTTGTCCTCATGTATAAAGCATACCATAAAATATTTACTGCTTTGATAAACATGAAATATTCATCCGGCTGAAAATGTTCCTTTTTGCATTAAAATTTGTAATTTGGCGCGACGAGCTCCAATAACATTCACACAAAGGCGAGCTCCACCCCCCTAGAGTCAGAGTAGACGGGTTTGCCTGATTGTGAATGGCTGCGGCCCTTTCACCTGTTCACCTGTTTTGGACTGGCTCAGTAATGGTGCTTCATTACTTTCATTATTTTAACTTTTATACAGTATGTTTGATATGAACTACAATAGCATATAAATATCATACGGATATGCTTTTAGTTATATAGCTGTATGTTTGCATATAAAAAAATAAGACTATTAAAATGAATTTTAATATTAATATCAGCACAATTTTGGGGGATTAGTCAGAAATGTTAAGACATTTTTAGGAAATGTAAGAAATGTGCCAGAGATTTATTCAAATAATTTATGAAATTTTAGGAAATTTGTAAGGAATGTAAGACATATACCAGACATTTTTAGGAACTGTTTAGAAAATGTAAGAAATTTGCAAGAATTCTTAAGGAACAGATGTGAAGTTGTAGGATTTTTAGAGAAACCATTTTTAGATGTGTCTAGTCATCGATGTTTCTGAAAGCTGTATGACCTCAAGAATGAATATTCTATATAATTATAATAAAATTTATTTTTTAATTCATTTTCTACCCGATATAGAAGGCCAACTACTCAATTCCCGTTCATGTCAACATTTACATTACATTTACATAGAAGACATTTAGCAAATGCTCTTATCCAGAGCCACATACAGCAGTGCTTCACTGTTTACTCAGGAAATACGCTTAACTAGTTTGTAAAGGCTAGGATCCAAAACATAGCTCAAGCTGGACGCTGCCGAATACAAAAGTCACTTCAGACCCCCAGGGGAAGTTTGGACCCTTGTCTTCTGAGCACCTTAAAGAGTGGTGTGTCAAGCTGAGCCGTACTTGAAGCTCAAATGGATCTTGGTAGAAATGGGTGAACTCCTCATATCACAAGCAATGCTCCCAGCACTAGGAGGGTGAAGCCGCCGGTGCTGAGTGATTCCAAAGAAGTGATTCCAAACTTTTGAACAGTACTGTACGTAACCAAAGACACAGTGTATGGGCCTGCTGGACTGTGTGTTTGTGTGTGTGTGTCTGTGTGTGTGTAAGTGTGTGTGTGTGTGTCCATGTGGATTTTGTCTAGAAACTAAAATGTCAAGTCGTTCCCCATTATCTCCCACAGCCTTGACTGACAGATGACCTGCTGTGTCCTGTAGTCACGGAGGGACAGTGTATTGACGGGAGGTTTTATTCTTCAGCAGGCTGATGTCATCTTTCACAGGCAGCACAGAAAGAGCACTGGACAGAAGCTGACTGTCCACTTAGGCCGGGGACTCTGTCACACTCTGTTGATCCGCCGCTTGACCGGGTTGCTCTGAGCTGAGCTGTGCAGGGGGCGGTTTATGGTGTAGATTACTGATGGTATTAAAGGGGCCATATGCTACTATTACATATTTTTCTTGTATTTAATATTATTTATATTTGAGGGCCACCTTTAATGTTTGTGTAGCTTTATGTTTAAAAATATGGTCATAATCATTTTTTCTCTCTCTTTCTTCCCTTTAAAGGAAACAGGCTGGTTCTCTTACTGTGCCTTTAAGACGGAGAGAAGATAAATGAGCTCCATTCTGATTGGCTGTTTTGTATTAGGCCTCATTCAGGACATTCAAGTCATGCAGTACCCCAAGTGGGTGGGGCTAAACTGTGGTAAGCTGAGTAGGTGGAGATATGTAAATGAGTTAGTTCTTGTGACATTATGGGCTTTTTTGCAGCTTAGTTGTTATAAATGGGCCGTGTTGGAGTGAGCGGTACTTTATGAAACATGAATTCTGAATTAGCACTAATATTTTCATTATTAGACCAGGTCCACTCTCAAAAATAATTTCTTCTGCCTTTGAGGAGAATTTCCAGTCATTTTGTATCAAATGGGTTTATGGTCCGGTGAAGTGGACACATTGGGTGCTTGTGAGGCTAACAGGTAAGATGTTAACCTAAGAGTCTGACAAGCACACGCACAAGC
>NC_132897.1:7264820-7352320 GCF_030463535.1 Salminus brasiliensis
CGAGTATTTACAGTAAACAGGGGCTGAAAGAGAAAGCAAAATAATATTTCATCAACTAAAATCAATGGACGTAAATGAGCTAATGAAAAAACACTAAACACTGCTTAGTGAGAGGTATAGCTGACGTGCCAATGTGCTGCAACTATGACCTAGGAGAGAACAATTCTTGAGCCATGCCGCCTGGCCGTGCTCTCTCCGGGTGAGTAGATGGTGCTTTCTCCTTTCATCACTCTTAAGCGATGTTGGTCGGCACAGGCGTGTGATAGCAGGTGTGGTGAAGCTGGTGACCCGACGCTTTCCTCTGAGCGTGTCGGCTGACCAGCAATGCCACATCGGCAGCAGTTCAAAAAGAGCTAGTGGTCTTTATGCTACTAGTGTCAGGAGCGCTGCTAGTTGTGCCAGGTGGGTAAATTTGCCAGATGAGTTGACATAAATGGCATAAATAAAACTACAATTAGAAGATATAAAGGTAAACATTTATTAAAGAATTAAATAAATAACCTTAAAAATAGGTCAAATTAATATATTGTTTATAATATGTAAATTACCCTTTTTGTTGCAATATGGGACTTTTAAATATTTTTTATGTATGTAAAATGTTTTCCCTCTTGGAAAATATCCATTATCCATCCATTAATATCCAAAATATCCATAACCAACAATCAGAACCATGAATTTAGGCCTTCAAATGGTTCATTCTTCGAAACTGGTCCTGGTTCAAAACAGAACTAACCTTTAAAAAACCTCCTTTTTAAGGGTCTATAGAAAGTGGTATGTATACTTTTATATACGTGTATATATGTGTTCTAGCCTACTGGTCAGAGAATACACTGTCCCTGTAGGTCAGGACATTTAGTAATGAGCTATTTTTGAAGCATTTTCCAAAGCAGTGTAATGTTAAATACGTAACTGCCTGAGAGACTGTGTGACTAAGATTACAGGTGCGGCTGGTTCCAGGTAACTGCAGAGCTGTGATAGCTTATATCTGTGTCTTTTTACGCACAGAGTGTTTCGATAAGCACTTTGCCCTTTCCTTTCATTATGCAATAAAACAGACCACATTTAGATTGCTTAGATAAACAGCATGCCTTGTGGGGTCACACTGCATCAGACTCTCCTCCATCAGTGGCGGACGTCACAAGCCCGTGTTTGCTCACATGTATCAATAAGTGGAGGGAATAAGGCAAGGGAAAGCAGCCTTTTCCATGGAAAGTCCTCCACTGTGTTCATATAAACTGTATTTTGATTATGTTCCACACTTGCTGGCAACCACAATCTGACCTGGACAGATGTATTCGCCTTGACTACTGCATTTGAAGCATTTAGACAGTAATGGATGAAGGTAAGGGTTAACAGGTGGCGTCATTAGACCCAATTTACAGTGGCACGTACCCCAGTGAAATGCTGCTGTGCCCCACAAAAATCACAGTGGAACAAAAGTCAAATTTATCATGAATTGCTGAGGAGAACTACAGGACACGCCACACACTGCAGGCCTTACATGTCCCAAAATGCCTTCCATAATGAGCGGAGAAATGCACAATTGCAAATATTTAAAAGAAAGTCATCCACACAGACAAGGTAACGCTAGCTCATAGCTATGTGTTTTAGTTATAGCCACTGAGAGTCAGTCTACATATTAGACCACTAAGGCAAAAGCATTAATTAAACTAGCAGAGCTATCAGTTACATTAGCATAGGCTTTGTTTATGCTAGCTGATAAAAGGGGCACACGCATATACACACTAGTTCCCTTGACTCTGCGCCCAGAGGGCAGTGAGGGTAAGGGGCCTTGCTCAAGGGCCCAACAGTGGCAGCTTGCCAAACCTGGGTATTGCACCTATAACATATAACCCTGTCTTTAATAGCCCAGTGCGCTAACCACTGAGCCACCATCACTGCCCCATTGATAACACAAGCTTGCAAAATGGGCTTTGTGGTGTAGCCAATTTAACAGTAAACTACTCCTTTTAAAGGCCTGGGTTATCTAGCTAACATGAGCTGATGATGCAAAGATACAATCAAGAAATATTTCATGCATGTGCATGACAGTAATATTACCAATATAATAATTAGTAATAATAATAATAAAAATGTATATCAACTAGTAATATTATTAGGTAAGCACAGAGGAAATGATGTGCAACAAGTAAGTAAGTAATTAATAAGTAAGTAATTGATTAAAATGTACACAAATCCAATAATAATGCATAGTTAAATTCCCTGAGAGCTCTTTCTTACCGTATAGCCTGATGGAGACGCCCATGTATATAGTCCCATGCTACCTATGCTTCTTTTTCTAAAGGGACACATTTTGTCCTATAATAAAGATTTGTCCCTTTAAAGCTTCCTAGTTTATATTTTTAAGTGAAGTTTGTTAGAATATTTTAAAGTCAATAAAGTAGAATTATGCAGAATTATTGCCCCTGGCTCCCCCTACAGCTGGGGGGCGGGGGGGGTCCATTGCAGTAAATACAAATCCCGCTTTAAGCTTCCCCTCATGAACAGCTGTTCGCATGCCTTTCTGGACCAGCGGAGATATGAAAACAGCATATGAAGGTTAAGAAGTATGTGGACTAGTAGAGGCAGTAGAGCGACATTATAAACATTATAAACTAATATGACTTGACAGAAATGCCTTTCTCCCAGTAACAGTCAGTGGAGCACCAACATGGTTCTAAAGATGTTATTTTGAAGTACAATTACTACATGATGTTGCTTTTGCAATTGCTTACTCTTATTTCTCAGTTAATTGGTAGACAGACAGTATTGTTACTGGCAGAGAGAGACAGTTACCTGACTATATTGGGGTGAGAGAGTTTCTGTAACAGGCTGATCTCTCTCACAATGCTGTCCTGGTCCACGTCGTTCTTATAAATCTTCACCACCATCACCTTCCGTGTGCTGTTGTGCATCACCTAAAAAACAAAGACATCACACAAGAGAAAGATTACAACCCGAGAACGTGAATAAAATGATTTGTGAAGGGCACAGAAATATCATTCATTTACTTTCCTGACCACTTTCCTCTCTTACTGACCAATGTTACCAACATTACCAATGTTCTGCTTTATGTTCTGTGATATTCTGTATTGCTGCATCCTTTTAACGTTTCCATCCATCACTGTTCTCATTATACCCACACATCCACAATGTGTCCAAATGTTTGTGGACACCCCCAGCTAAATGCATTCGGCTACTTTAAGTGGCCCATTGCTAATGCAGTTATGCGAATGCACACAGACAGCTTGTCTAGTCCCTGAAGAGAAGTACTGCCAATAGAATAGGACTGTCTGAAGTAGATAAATATGAACCGATTGGCACCATGTCTACTGCCAGGTGTAAGCTAGAGGGGTGTAAAGCCCCCCAGCATTGAACTGTGGAGCAGTGGAAGAACTGCGTTCTCTGGAATGATGGATGGTGCTCTGTCCGAGTTGGGGATGCGGTGAATGTCAGGAAAGCACCGGGTCCCCAGCTCCTTCACACCAGCTAACAGACAGAGTGATAAGGGGAGAGAGTGCCATCTACTCATCCAGAGCATGGCCAATTGTGCTCTCTTTGACTCCGGCTGCAGATGGCAAAGCGGTATGGCTAAGGATTCAAACATGTGACCCCCAGGCCATAGCGGCAGCGCATTAGGCCACTGAGCCACTCTGAGCAGAGTGTTAATTTATTAGCATTGCTGTGTTTGTGCTGTTAATTAAAGTCGTATTGCTTCGGTTTGTTCAGGCGAAGAATTAAGGGGTTACAGGGTTATGTAATCTGTGCAGCGGGGGGCACCAGCAGGAACCCCTCAGTAAACCAGATTGCAGCCACAGGGCTGCCTCATGCTGACCCTGCTGTGGTTTTAGTGAATTAGTGCAACACAAAGTATGCACTGTTGTGTAGCAGCAGGTTGGTGCACACACACATAAACTCTCATACCCACAAACACCCACTGACTGAGTCATGCTATGATATCATACGTGATGAAAATGAAGCCACACAAGTCACAACAACCAATTTTTTCATGTGATGCAGACCCGAACTAGACATTTTATGTGTCCTGGATTTGTGAAATATTCCATATTGTCCATAAAAATCAACCTGATTATTAAATTACTGATAAATTGATTTGCATTTGTTGAATGTAATATTTTAACAGTCTACGTACTACTCATCACCAGTGCACTTTAGACAACAGATGGATTTAAGCAGTTTCTTGCAAGCTGAGCATGTGTGTGTGTGCGCGTGTGTTTGTGTGTGTGGGCCGGCTGAGGAACAACATTTTAAAATGGCAGTGAAGGAGAGAGAAAGATGTTAAATGCCACTTCACAGCAGCACACTGTGTCTGGATAATGATGACACACACACCTACACACACACACACACAGAGCTCTTGCCTTGTACACTTTAGAGAAGAATCCGCTGCCGATCAGCTCGTGGCTGAAGTTCTCCCAGAATTCCAGCTTCCGGACAGCGGTGCGTAGCTTCTGCCAGCGGTCAACATGGTAGTAGGTGTCCGATGACTCGCCATACAGAGTGGGGCTGGTAGGCTCAGACGACACATCCACCTCACACATCCTGGGGATTTCAGCTAAACACATAGAAACAGTCAAACACAGAAGATTGGGATATTAACTGAAGATCCAGGTATTTATGATACATTATACTGTACAGGCCAGAGATTTTAGGCACCTAAGCACATAAGTAAAAACCATCTCTCTCAGCTATAAGAGTTTTTACTGCAGAAACTTCAGATGTCAGGTAAACATAAATCCAGTAAAAGGGAACAAGAGCTTCTCATTTTGAAGAAAGGAGGTGAGATCAGTCTGAAGAACAGAGCTTGGTTCCAGGTTTCATCTGGACGCCCCCCAGTCCAGCTTTACCATCATTAAGCCCTGATTTACCAAACCAGGTGTTGATCTGAGGAGAACTCTAAATAATACTAGACTCCATGAGGAGAACTTTGGAGATGTTCTAATGATGAACACAGTGATGGAAAACCACCACCACTTTCTATAGGAATGTTGTTAGTATTTATTCTAATATCAGTGTTTTACTGAGAAAATAAACGCTTACTGACCAGGTTAGCTATAATTCACATTTCCACAGGGGACTAAAACTTTTTCACAGTATGTACACACATACAGTACACATACTTGAAATGTTTTAGTGTAAATGTATTAGTGCTTTACTGTGTGAAATGTAATACATAATTACATGTAAAATGACCCAGTACGGCACTTTCTATGTCTGTATTAATGAGATTATTATAATTATAAAATTATAATAAATATTATTATTATAATGAGATACAGATTATTACATTTAAGTATTATCACAAAATAGAAAGTCTGGAATCTATACTTTCTCTACTTCCTCCAGTAAGCTGAGTAAATAATAAGTCATGTGAAATTACACTGTGCTGCCAAGGGCTCAAGTTCCCTTTAATAGTTGATTGCAATAATTAAAAACGCCCTCTGTAAATGTTTACTTGTGTAACCATGTTCAAGCAGCTTTCATACTCCAAATGATGAGTGATTTTACTGGCTTAATTTAATTAATGTATTAGACATGGATAGGTTTTGTTGCTATCACGCAAAATGTTGTGTATCCAAAATGGCAATCCAGAAAATTCTTTTTAGCTTTCAGAGGAAGGCTTCCTACTAGATATTGGAGAATTACTGTAAAGATTTGATTGCAGTTAGTGAGGTCAGGGTGTTGGATGATCAACACCCCACCTCATCCCTAAAGTACAGGATAAAGCAGCACCATTCCTGAGAACCTGGCATTAGGCATGGTAGCAATTGGTTCAGGTACATTATCTGCTCCAGAGAGTCCTATTCTATTGGCAATACTTCTCTACACAGACTAGAAAGGCTATAAGTGTGTGTGTGTGTATTTGCACATCTATATCATCAATGGATGAAACCTGAAAGAGCCGAATGACATTCATTAGAAGGGGTGTCAAACATGAAAAACATTTGGACATACATTGTATGTTCCTTATATATTTCTCTAAACCTTTAAGGGGGTCTCAACATTAGATTACACCCAACACCCTGGCAGGTTGATCATGGATGTGTGTGTAGATGAAAGGAAACCCACATAAAAGCCTGATTTTAATCTCAGGGTACTCAATTAGCCCAATGAGGAGCCAAGTACTACCTTAGTGCGACACAGAACAAAGGCAGGGAAATAATAAAACAGATTAAAATAGATTTGAGCCGAGCTCAGAACAGGTGAGGGACCGCACTTCCGACAAGAGAGACAACCCACGATGAGATGGAAATGTGCTTGTTGTATAAATTCGCTCCTTTATGCTGCACATTTCCATTCAGCAGAAGCGGCTGTAGATACTGTCTGTACTTTACCTCAACAAAAAGTCCATTTAGGCAAACAGTGCAGAAATGGCTGCAGTTATCAACAGATCCTATCAGCCTAGCAACCCTGCAGAACCTTCCCCCTGATAGGAAAACCTACAATTCCCTGCAGCTACTTTATATGGCAGTAATCGAACAGTTCATTATTCATCATTTCAATTCATAAGTGATAATCTGCTGATAATTAGCCACCATATTGGTCCTGGCACTACAAACGTGCAATCTCCCAGTAGGGCGAAACCTAGAACAGGTACTATTGCACTGCATTCCTTTTTAAGAAATATGTGGTTTATTAAAGTTCAATACATGGACAAAAGTATTGGGACACCTACTTATTCCCTGTTTCCTCTTAAAATAGTTTATCGTGCTTTTGTTGGAGTAGTGGTCTCTACTGTCCAGGGACGAAGGCTTTCTACTAGATTTCGGAGCTGCATTGCTGCAAGGATTTGATGCTGGCGTGCTTTATACCTCTCTAGCCTACGCCTGACGTTTAGGCATGGTGCCAATAGGTCCATGTTTATCTGCTCCAGAGAGTCCTATTCTATTGGCAGTACGTCTCTACAGGGACTAGACAAGCTGTGTGTGTATTTGCACATCTGTGTCAGCAATGGCTGCAATATAAAGTAGCTGAATGCATTCATTGGAAGGAGTGTCCAAAAACATGTGGACATGTATTTCTATTCGCTAAAACATTATATTTGTATTATTTAATATTCAAATGTAATATAAAACTTTCTGCAGAATGTGTATTGTTACTTATTAAAGTCTTTTGCGGCAACCAATCATAGTAGCTCTGGCAGCTCTGTAAATGGAACTTACTGCTTGGGTTAGGAGCTCTATAATTCACATTTACTGCTACGATTATGAACTTTTTACACTGTGTTTGCATATTCTATTTTTCATAGACAATCTCAATATTAAAACATAACACCAAGTTCAAATAATAACTAATGACATCTAGAATAGTACACTCATAAAAATCAAGGTGCTTTAAATGGACCACTTTTGGCTCCTCTACAACAAGAGAAGGTTTTGTTTATTAGACCTGACCCTTAGAAGTGGTTCTTTACACCCACACTCATCTTACACACATCTCTATTACAAACACGGCCCTTCATAGAACCAGTAGTGGTTTTTTTCATGGCATCGTACCATTTGAAACACCTTTATATGTAAAAGTGTAGCTGCAGAATGTGAACTGCTTGGCTTCACCCAATCTACTGCTGTGCATGAATACTGAAACCCACAACGGATGCTAACATGCTGTCTTTGTTGCAGCACATAGACAGTGTTACCACAGCTGATCACAACTCTACTCACTCTTAGTGAATAATGGCATGTGTGGTGAATGTGCCACCTTATGAAACAATAGCTCAAATACAGAATACAAACCTATAAAAACAACAAAGTTGGATTTAAGTGACATATAGTCACTGGACACCCAATCTTTTCTCGAGTAAACATTATTACTGGAATGTACATTTATTCTGAAACGATACAATTATTTTACATAGTTAAAAAAGTTTATTTTATGTAGTTCAAATTCATTACAGGTACTACATTTCCCATAATTCCTAAAGCTTGAGCAGCTAAAACTTTCAGTTTGTTCAGGTTTTTACGTTTGTTTATTAAAAGAAAGTCAGCCTCTCAACAGTCGAGGTAATGATAGCTCATCAGCTGTAAGTTTTAGTCATAGCCACTTATAACCATATAACTTAGCAAACATGCATATTAGAGCCCTGAAGTTCTGACTCTGCAATGTAATTGGCTTAGAGTGCCAATAGAGGGTATGCAAGTGACGTCACGGGTTAATTGCAGTAAAAAGACAATTTTACAGGATGTGACACACTGATTTAATACAGTCACTATTATTATTATTATTATTATTATTATTATTATTATTATTCCCATAATGCCAAAGCATGTTTCCTAAAGCTTGAGTAGCTAAAGCTTTCAGACAGAGCCAGTTTATAAAAAAAAATTTTGAGCAGCATTGAGACTTAATATAATACAGTCTAATAATATAATAATATTTAAAATAAAGTCAGCCATGCAGACAAGGTAATGCTAGCTCATAGCTATATGTTGTGGTCAAGGACATTGGGAAGCTACCAAACATACATATTAGACCACTAAAAGCCATTAATTAAACTAGCAGAGCTGTCAGTTATGTTAGCATAGGCTTTATTTTATTATGCTAGCTAGTAACGGGGCATTGATAAGACAACCTTGCGAAATGAGCGCTGTGAGATATATAGCCAATATATAGAGTCTCTGAAATGTCATTTCCTAAGCTTTCCTTTAACAAATAATTTTTAATCTTTCTTCAAGAGTAGCAGCTGATTACACAAAGCTCTTGTTAAAGTTAAAACACACCACAGTGTTACGCAGTGTCGGCAGCTTGTGTTTGTGGCCCATTTTGTGAAACAGCGTGGAAGAGGAGCTTCCTGTCAAAGGCATGTTATCACATCTATATGAGACTTTACCCACAGTCCAACCACACACACACATTTACCAGAAAAACCAGCAGACGACAGCCCACCTCTGACGTCCTGGTAAAAAAGTGTGCATGTAAATGCCGTCTGTTTCAGCTGGGGTCCAAACATTAACCCTTGGAAGCTGCAGTCATTGCAGCATTTCTCTTATTCTCAATGAAACAAGCAATTCTGTGGAAAGTGGAGAATGTAAACTGGCATCTTATATGGTAGTAGTATTTGCCACAATCTCCTAACTCCATTTGAATAGTACAGCAAAACAAATGCACAAATGCAACCCCTCTCTGCTTCCAAGCGTTAACTCTTGTCTTCAGTGACGACGAGAATTTACACACGGGTGAGTAAATTCCGTCTGGGTGGGTATGCGGCCCTCCTGTCTCTTCTGAAGCTCTGGGTCACTATCTGAAAGTCATCTTCAGCGCAGGGAGGAGCCAATATAACAGTGAACTGCTCATTTTAACATGAGCTGATGATGCAAAGATACAATCACAAGGTAGAAACCGCTCAACCCTTTTTACAATCCTGTTTCCCATCAAACTGTTGAAATTTGCCAAGATTCCAGTTTTGAAGTCATTGGAGTCTTTTGGCTGTTCACATGCTGCCTAATATATCCACCCTTTGACAGAAGCCACTGTAGACGAAGATATTCAATGTTTTTCACCTCACCTGTCAGCGGTACTAATGTTATGGCTGACTGGTGTATAACTTGGTGGTTGGTGTGGCACAACATATAAAACCACTAGCTGTCAGTAAGCTATTAGACCATGTGGGAGACCAGGGTTCGATTGCCAGTCTGGGTGACCGTATGCTGTGCTACACCAATAAGAGTCCCTGGGCAAGACTCCTAACACTACACTGGCCCTCCTCTGTAATACGAGTCACCTTGTGAGTCACTCTGAATAAGAGCGTCAGATAAATGCCTTAAATGTAAACTTAATCTGATTTAGGCCTTTTGACAAAACTAGAAAGGAACTTAGGCGTCACAGTTTCTCAGCGTTTGAATGCAGGAGTCTGTAAAGACTTGCCCAGTGTAAGCCGACATGAGCATGAGGATACAGTGAGCAGAGATGGGCCTGGGTTTGCCTGACAGTGCTGGTCCTGAACTCCGCTAGCACAGCTGGGGAGACACTCAGTGAAAGTAGGGCAGTTGTGTGATGACCGTGAGCAGCCGCTGGGGAAAAGCACAGCCTGGCACTCTGACACAATTGGCCTGCTTTTTGTCGTTTAAGGCAGAATCATCCTCTGGCATTCATTACGCCAACACACACCCGCTTTGTTTCTTTTTTTCCAGCAGTGGACAAACAATCAGCCGTACAGCTGAGCGCCAATCTAGAAAACACTAACAGTCTAAAAAACACTTACAGTGCAGAACACACTTATAGTGCAGCCATTACTGCCCCCCCCCCCCCCGTCTCTCTCTGACACACACAAACACAGCTAGTAAACCACATACAGATATTGAGTACTGAAACCCAGCTGATATTTTTAGATGGGGTTAACCTCATGGACCTGTCTTCTAACTAACTAAGATAAGCATGCTAAAGATTATCCACATAAAGGTGCAATTCCTACTCATACCGCATGTGGTGCTTCACATCAGTGACACTGTGTGTCCTTGTTCCTTGAAAATCTATCTACATAAGCCACTGTAGCTGAAGTACTTCAGAGAAGATCAGCGTCTCAAACTACTGCTGTCCAAAAAACCCCGGCCTTGCTTCATTACTCAATGTGATTTGCACAAGAGCATACCACTGCAGCATGCCGACCACGGCGGGCAAGTCACCCCGAGCTATTTTTCCAAGAGCTAAGTGAAGTATTTTGAAAAGTGGTAAAAGCAATTCTTCTGTACATATGCACAGCTGTGCACAGCAAGCTTCATGTGGTCGCCTACTGTAGGTATATTGTATTATATATAGTACTGTGCAAACGTTTTTAGCACCTGTAAAAATTACAGACACATCGCTGATCCAAACAGACCCCAAAAGTTCTGTGGAGCGATTAAACAGACCTGGATGTTTTTGGGCCTACGGGCCTACAGATCAGCTGTATGTCTGTAAGGAACACCCTGCCTGCAGTGAAGCATGGCGGTGTCTCTGTGATGCTCTGGGGCTGCTTTGCTTCCTCTGGCATGGGAAACCTGCAGCGTGTGGAGGGCAAGATGACGTCAATCAACTGTCAAAAAGCTGAAGCTTGGGTGTCAGTGTCAATTGTCCAACAGGACAATTATCTCATATATAACATATATAAGTCCACCAAGACTTGGTTTCAAAAGAAGTCCTGGAAGATTCTGGAGTGAGCGTCACAATCGCCTGACAGGAACCCCACAGAAAGTCTTTGATGGGATGTGAAGAAGACGTTTGCAGCAGCAAACCCAAGAAAATTACTGAACTGGAGGCCACCGCACATGAGGAATGGGTGGAAGGTGGAGTCTGGCTATGCATCACGTTGCAGCAGGTCATAACAGCAAAAGGGTGCTCTACTAAGTACTAAAGATGCTTGTTGTGAAGAGGTTGACTAATTCTGAGACTAGGAGACTGAGAGATTCTGTAGTTGTCATTAAAAGTGTTTTTTTATATACTATAGCTCTAGTCCCTTGCAATGGAATGAGTCTCTGAAATGTCATTTCCTAAGCTTTCCTCTAACAAATAATTTTTAATCTATCTTCAAGAGTAGCAGCTGATTACACAAAGCTCTTGTTAAAGTTAAAACACACCACAGTGTTACGCAGTGTCGGCGGCTTGTGTTTGTGGCCCATTTTGTGAAACAGTGTGGAAGAGGAGCTTCCTGTCAAAGGCATGTTATCACATCTATATGAGACTTTACCCATAGTCCAACCACACATACACATTTACCAGAAAAACCAGCAGACGACAGCCCACCTCTGATGTCCTGGTAAAAAAGTGTCCATGTAAATGCCATCTGTTTCAGCTGGGGTCCATCAATCAATCAATCAATGAAACAAGCAATTCTGTGGAAAGTGGAGAATGTAAACTGGCATCTTATATGGTAGTAGTATTTGCCACAATCTCCTAACTCCATTTGAATAGTACAGCAAAACAAATGCACAAATGCAACCCCTCTCTGCTTCCAAGGGTTAACTCTTGTCTTCAGTGACGACGAGAATTTACACACGGGTGAGTAAATTCCGTCTGTGTGGGTATGCGGCCCTCCTGTCTCTTCTGAAGCTCTGGGTCACTATCTGAAAGTCATCTTCAGCGCAGGGAGGAGCAAAGACGTAGATTTGCAGATGTGTGATAAATGCGGGTCAAAGCTGATGTGCGTGATGTTTACGCACACCAAGTCCAGCTTGGCATCCAGTCACATAAAGCATGACATCATGAGGCTGTTGAATGGCCTTCACAAGTACATGACAGGCAGTAAATGGCAAAGTGCTTAAATGTCAGTCAGACCACTCTGTGGCACAGTTTCCTGTCATACAAGGCCAGACTTTTTGCTCTACTGGCCTTCAAACTGCCAACCAAACCAAACCAAGCAACATCAATAATGTGTGATCTATAAGCCAGACCCCACTTAAAATGGGGTTTTACGTATTTCCAGCTACCATACATGCACATGGTTTAATGAGAAGGAATCTTTTAAACAAAATGGCTGTGTCATTTTAATGAAGGCCAAGGCCTCTAGTTGTAAATCTGACCTGTGGACCATCTCCTCTGATAACAAGTATGGATGTTTGATTCCAGAAATTGTGGAAATCTGAATGATTGGGAATCAGTAGAGCAGGATTCCCCGTCAAAAGACCTGGGACTATTTCAAACCACACATGTGATTTTTATTAAATTTGAAATACTAGCAGTTTGGAGGCAGTTTGGATGCCAGAAGATCAAGATCATTCTGACCATGTATGACTAGAACACTTTCCACTGAATGGTCAGACTTTACTGCCCTTTACTGCCTGTCACACACTTGTGAAGACCGCTCAACATCCTCATGATGTCATACTTTTACATGACTGGACCCCAAGCTCTACTTGGCTGTGCATGATTGTTATTATGACCCCTCCCACCCCACCCATCTGAATGCAAGCTACAGAGCATTCCTCCAGGCTCAAGAAAAGATTCCTTTCCCACACTGTCCCACAAACAAGGTTCTTTACGGAACCAAACATGGTTCTTCTACGGCATCACTCAAATAACTGAATCTGTAGCACCTTCCTTTGTAAAAATGTAAGCAGTCAAGACAGCGGGACAGTGATCGATGGTCCTACTAAGCTGAATAACACATTTCTGTACCTTAGCTTCATTTACTGCACCACCTGTTTAGCCCAGTCCCTGAACATGTGCGATATTGCGCTAAATTAGCTAGATCTGTCAATGATGCGCTGTAAGCTCCTTCAGGTGGGTAGATGTTCTATCACTGACAATGTTGTTTCTTTGTTTTCCTCTAAGTAAAAAAACAGCCCAATGACTAGCCTCGATCTGCAAGTCCAGAAGCTTTGGAGTCAACTCTCAATTCCCAAATGTCTGGAATCTGAAAAGCGGCTGCGTATGGGATCCACTACCAGCCCTACAGTCAGAACCATGGCTGCTCATGCTAGGTTTGGCTGGGTTCAGACTTCAGGATCCTAGCCTGCTTCCACTTTTAAGAGATTGTGGTCTTTGCTTACACCTTTTAGTTAGCTTTAGCTCTTCTACTTACTTTTATTAGGCACACCTTAAACTATTTTAACCTGGCTCAGTGGACTCACTTGTCCTAGCACTGAGGACACAATGCTCCATGAAAAGATGGATTAGCCTGAACTAGGGCTGAGCAATTAATAGAACATTTACTGAAACTGACATTCATCCCATGTTGATTATTTCTGTGTTCATATACTGTCCCTGTAGTCACGTGACTCCGCCCCATCCAGTCTGTGACATGGGCTATGTTCAGACTGCAGGCAACTCGGATTTGTTTCTCAAATCAGATCTGATGAGAGGTCCATTCGCACTGTTGTCAGATCGGATTTGTTTGCATGTCCGCATATCTATAGATTAAGAATTTACAGATCTGCATGGGTTGCTGTGGTAATGGCATAGGTACTAACAAGCTGATTTATGGAAGTAGAAGCAGGAGAGATGGAGGTTGCTTTGGATTTGACATGGTCGTTGTCTGTCGCCTTGCGACTTTTTGCTCTACTGGCCTCCAAACTGCCAACCAAACCAAACCAAGCAACATCAATAATGTGTGATCTATAAGCCAGACCCCACTTAAAATGGGGTTTTACGTATTTCCAGCTACCATACATGCACATGGTTTAATGAGAAGGAATCTTTTAAACAAAATGGCTGTGTCATTTTAATGAAAGCCAAGGCCTCTAGTTGTAATTCTGACCTGTGGACCATCTCCTCTGATAACAAGTATGGATGTTTGATTCCAGAAATTGTGGAAATCTGAATGATTGGGAATCAGTAGAGCAGGATTCCCCGTCAAAAGACCTGGGACTATTTCAAACCACACATGTGATTTTTATTAAATTTGAAATACTAGCAGTTTGGAGGCAGTTTGGATGCCAGAAGATCAAGATCATTCTGACCATGTATGACTAGAACACTTTCCACTGAATGGTCAGACTTTACTGCCCTTTACTGCCTGTCACACACTTGTGAAGACCGCTCAACATCCCCATGATGTCATACTTTTACATGACTGGACCCCAAGCTCTACTTGGCTGTGCATGATTGTTATTATGACCCCTCCCACCCCACCCATCTGAATGCAAGCTACAGAGCATTCCTCCAGGCTCAAGAAAAGATTCCTTTCCCACACTGTCCCACAAACAAGGTTCTTTACGGAACCAAACATGGTTCTTCTACGGCATCACTCAAATAACTGAATCTGTAGCACCTTCCTTTGTAAAAATTGTAAGCAGTCAAGACAGCGGGACAGTGATTGATGGTCCTACTAAGCTGAATAACACATTTCTGTACCTTAGCTTCATTTACTGCACCACCTGTTTAGCCCAGTCCCTGAACATGTGCGATATTGCGCTAAATTAGCTAGATCTGTCAATGATGCGCTGTAAGCTCCTTCAGGTGGGTAGATGTTCTATCACTGACAATGTTGTTTCTTTGTTTTCCTCTAAGTAAAAAAACAGCCCAATGACTAGCCTCGATCTGCAAGTCCAGAAGCTTTGGAGTCAACTCTCAATTCCCAAATGTCTGGAATCTGAAAAGCGGCTGCGTATGGGATCCACTACCAGCCCTACAGACAGAACCATGGCTGCTCATGCTAGGTTTGGCTGGGTTCAGACTTCAGGATCCTAGCCTGCTTCCACTTTTAAGAGATTGTGGTCTTTGCTTACACCTTTTAGTTAGCTTTAGCTCTTCTACTTACTTTTATTAGGCACACCTTAAACTATTTTAACCTGGCTCAGTGGACTCACTTGTCCTAGCACTGAGGACACAATGCTCCATGAAAAGATGGATTAGCCTGAACTAGGGCTGAGCAATTAATAGAACATTTACTGAAACTGACATTCATCCCATGTTGATTATTTCTGTGTTCATATACTGTCCCTGTAGTCACGTGACTCCGCCCCATCCAGTCTGTGACATGGGCTATGTTCAGACTGCAGGCAACTCGGATTTGTTTCTCAAATCAGATCTGATGAGAGGTCCATTCGCACTGTTGTCAGATCGGATTTGTTTGCATGTCCGCATATCTATAGATTAAGAATTTACAGATCTGCATGGGTTGCTGTGGTAATGGCATAGGTACTAACAAGCTGATTTATGGAAGTAGAAGCAGGAGAGATGGAGGTTGCTTTGGATTTGACATGGTCGTTGTCTGTCGCCTTGCGAGTGACGCAAACTTTGGAAATCCAATTTGAGCAGCTAGATCGCCCAGAGCGATTTTCAAAAAATCTGATTTCATGTGGGGTTTTGCCTGTACAGACCAGATCTGGATATAATCTAGATATGCCAAAAATCTGGAGAGGGAAAACATTTGGGAGGGCAGTCTGAACATAGCCATGGAAGCACTGAGAGAACCCGAGAACCCGAACACTGAGCCAACTAAGCAACTCGAACATGTCATATAAGCCTTTATTCAGAATCGATGTCAAATATTTATTCGTGATATTGATCTGAGGTCATATTGCCCAGTACTAGCCTATGTGTAGTTTTTGCAGGCTATAATTTGCGCTAGGTATCTTAACATAGTCACTAACAATTTAGCAGGTAGTATCAATTTAGCAATGTTGACCCTGATTCTGTCTACAGCTGGTGGCCGTTGGATAAAAATTCAGATCTGACTGGATTCAAAGCTTGGTCCTGTTGTTTGGATCAAAATGTTTGATTAAAGCTCTTGTCCATAGAAGCCTGTCTTATTGTTTTGACCCTGTGCTGTTCCAGGAACTGCCGCTAAGTGCTAGCTTAGGCAGCCATTCAGAGAGAATTAGCTTTCAAAAGAACTTAATTGCCTGAAATAATTGCTTACACATTGCACGGATGCTGCATGAACCATGCAAATCCATTTCCCCACTGATTCATGGACAGGACTCTTCTTGTTGGCTTGTTTGGAGGCTCAGAACTTGATGATGAAGAGCAGGGCCAAAGAAGCCCGGAGTGCTAATGGCCCTGAGGTATCTGCTGGCACTTTACATTAGTGTGAATACGTTAAAGTGATTTCCTTTAAAGGCCAGGCTAATAGCGTCTTCGATCTTATGAGACCGAGACGTTGGTGTGACATGGGGAAAACGTTGGGGAGACATCAGGATAACTCTGGTTACTGCTATGGGATTACTGGTGCAGTCTGAGTCTGCACATTTCATGCACACACAGACACTCCAGAGCTATACCAGGATGGAAATCAAGCAGTGTGTGTTTAGTTCCAATCAATAGCACCAGAGACTACAGAGCCAGGCCCTCACCTTTTCCCCATTGCAATGCGTTTTTCTTAACCGGTTGGATGTCTTCTGTGGCTTAGGTCTATACTCAGGTTTGCTTTCAGTGTGAAACATTAGAACGACTTTGGACGTTGATCGGAAGTGGATTAACAATGTATCTGTCTTTAGGTTAAAAAGGAGAGTAGAAAGTGGTTAGAAATGCAGTAAAATGGCAGCAACACTTCTCATTTTCTCGTACTGACAGTCTGAGGACTGCACTTTGCCACAAAGCTAACAAGTATATAACAAGTGCTGCTGAGAGGAGATGTAATCTTAAGTTAGGCTGGGGCTCTCTCTGTAAACATTATTCTGAAGGGAAGTGCTGTGAAGACATACTGTGCCGTCAATGTGTCAAAGTCTGTAGCAATAGCATGTCGACTCAACATCACTACAATGATATTAGCAATGCGTCGCTATTGCAGTGTTGACTCTCCCAGCATTGCTACTTCGGCATTAGCACTGCAATCGCGTCGACTGCCAGCGTCATCCAGCACTTTGAAAGTCGCTCTGGATAAGAGTGTCTGCTAAATGCCATAAATGTAAATGTCGCCACCACGCCGTTAGCAACACTACCAGCATCCCTATGGCCTCCCTCAGCATCCCTATTACAACGTTAGTCACAAGCCATGTTCATGCGGTCCTGGGCCCTATACATTTAAAAACTAGTAAATATGTGGTTGGTGTGGTGCAGCAGATAACACCTCTACCTGCCAGTGAACTACCACACCACGTGGGAGACTGGGGTTCAATTCCCGGTCTGGGTGACTATGCTGCACTACACCAATAAGAGTCCTTGGGCAAGACTCCTAACACTACATTAGCCCACCTCTGTAATACAAGTAACCTTGTAAGTCGCTCTGGATAAGAGCGTCAGCTAAATGCCATAAATATAAATATATGTGGTCTATGTCTAAGGGCTCTAAGAGCAAGGCCTAGATCCCTGACCCCCTTCCCAGACTCATCTTCTTTCTGAGCTCTCTGCCTCTTCCCATGATGAACCCAGACTAAATGTCTGGGGTTTAAACAAGACAGGATCCTTCAGAATCCTCTCTAACCATGTTCTAATCTTCTGCAGATGCTGGGCTGGCTGCACCTGATTCTAATTTTCCCACATTTTAGATGTTGCAATATAGATATGCCAAAAATCTGGAGAGGGCAAACATTTGGGATGGTATCAATTAAGTAAATTTGGGGTGTTTCAAGTTTTACCTCACAATTGTTTATTACTAGTTATGTTACATCCATCTTCCAATACTGTTCAATAAAGTTTACAGTATATGTGTATATACTTCTGGAATAAATGCATTATCAAATATCACACTATATTCTGGAAGGGAGGGGGTGTCAGCACAGCTACAAAACTCTGTAAAAGCATTTTTGTAGGCCATGCAAAAAAATACAACATCCTATCTATGTGCTTCTGGTATTATTAGTGCGGCCCCTTACATAAACTGCTAATGCATAACTAATTGGCCATTTATCATGCTCATCAAAACAGCACCTACCACCTACGCCTTCCAACCAGTGTCACTGAGCACCATGCGTCACCATTATTCATCTAGTTGCTTCCAAATCCTTACTTCAAAAGGTCTAGCCGGCTTTGTTTCCTCGCCAGATTTGTTGAAATGCAGCATGTGGCAGTGGTTTCATGCGAAACAACCACAAGTGCACAAACCAAACAGGAAGGAAAGATTGATCAAGACTCAAGCAGTCCCTCACAAAAAAAGCAAGCCAGCCTCTGGAAGCTAACTGACCTCTTTAATCTTACATGAAACTCCTTTGAACGTTTAAACCCTCCTCATGACTATTTCTAGACTTTCACCTAAACAGAAATAGCAGCCTGAAGCCTCGTCATGGCAGCAATTAAATTCAAGGCAGTATGATCAACACCAGCTCCTCTCCCACCAGAGTCAACTCCCACCATAGTAACCAAACATGTCATTAGGACCAGGCCAGGACATGGAGTGTGCTGCTCCGGCACGTCCTCCAGCCACCAACCACAGCCTTCCACTCTAATTTGTGTGCTGCCAGATACATTCCTGGTAGTGATCAGAGAGAGGTGCTATGCAGCTCGGGCTGACGTACTGTGTGAGATACAGTACTGTAGAAAGGCAACGGTTACAAGATCCAGCAGTTTAGCTTTTCTTTCTGCATCTTCAAGATAACGTTTTCTCATATTCCTGAATGCAGATGATGTTTTTCTGTAAATCTGTAAATCAAAAACAACCTATGTTTGTTTACAAGATTATTTTTATGATGAACAATGTTGTGAACTTTACGATATTTTAGCTGTTAGATGCAGTCCTGTTCCCAGTGTGTGATGCAAGGCTGGGCATGACACAAAAGCTCAGACTTTGAGAGCAATTTTGCCTTAATCAGACGTATTCAAGCAGATAAAAATTGCATCCTTTTTATGAAATAACGATATCAAAATAACAACGCCATTCCAACTCGGACACACCCATCCTGTTCTGGAATAGTGTGCTTGTATACAGCTTTTTGATAAGTGAAATAGTACAGTACTGTACAGTAATGTTTTGTGAGGTAGTGATCTAGAAGTTAAGTATACTCTTTTTTATTGTTTTGGCTCTATGCCCAATCATTCAGCATTTATAAATAGTTTGCATAACATTAGGCCTAACAGCCAATGGGATCTCCAAACCGCTGATAGCTGCAGTCTAGTTCACAGTCTATGATGCCATGTTAGGTGTGACACAAAAGCTCAGACTCAGCTTTGACACTAACCTTGCCTTGATCAGATGTATACAAGCAGCCAAAAATGGCAAAAATAAGACGTACCATACGATCTATTATTGTTCTGCTTACGTTTTATTATTTTCTTTATCTTTATTATAATTCCACCTTTTTTATGCTGCTACTCCTACAATGTTTGAGATATTCACATGTCCGTCCTGATCTGGAATAGTGTGCTTTTCAATAAGTGCAATAGTATTTTTCCAGTAGGATTTTGCAGGCTAGTGACATAGAAGTTGAGTATTCCTTGAAGTTGAAGTACTTCTTCAACTTCAATTTTATTCTAAATTAATTTGACTAATATTTGAGTGTTTAGGAAACAGCAAAAATAGGTTAATATAATAATTCAGCACTGTAAGTCATGGGCAAAGACTGTAGAGTGTGTAACTAGTGCACTGTAATGGAAAGTAATAGTTTTTTATAGGCAGATTGCGTAATATTAGGCCTAAAAGCCAATTGGCACAATGTGGGTACCTTGGCTCTCCAAACCGCTAAAATGGAGAGGCTGCCTAGTACTGGCTGTAGAATTGTTGGGCTTGGTAGAGTTGCAGTTCAGAAAGTGTAGAATTGATTTTGTAGCATTACTTGTGTTTGGCCTACTGCTACAGTAATGTTATTCAGTCTCTAATTTATCATTTTCTTTAGACCCCAGCATTGTGAACATAGTCCTTGCAGTTGCAGAGCTATTTTTAAATCTTTTTCAGTTTGTCCTTTCAGATGCAAATTCTCTAGAAAAATGGCTTAGGGCCCAAGTGGGTCAAAAGACATTTTCACAATGCATGACATTCAATATGCAAAGGTGTTGATAGCAACTTTACATTTCATGTAAATGACCTGGGGTATCAAGCCGGGGTGTCCTAAAGCTCAAAAATGCAGCTAGGCCAACATAAGCCTACTGCCAATTTGCAAGCTAGACGCCGACCACTGAATTATAATAATAATGTAGAGGTATTAATATGGCAGAAACCACTGAATGAGGAAATAAACATATTACTGGCAAGACTGCAACTGAGCCCAGCTATCTGTCTGACTGAGAACTGATAACAGTGCAGAACAGTCCAGTTAGAAAAGTTTTCTCCTGGATTTCCTCTGGGTGGACTAAGACCCACTCAGCCCCCCAAACTGAACAGAACAACAGTTCACATCAACATTTCCTTTTCAAATAAAATAAATGAGGAAAATAATTAAAACAATTTGTTAACAATAAACAAATCATTACATAACAACATAACAGGCTGACATCCAATCAGCAACTGATCCTTGTACACTAATAAAGTATAGAAGTCCTGAGGAACCTTTAGGGGTTCTTAAGAAGTTTTAGGAACCTTCTAAGGTGCTTTGAGGAACCTTCAAGTAAAGGTTTTTGAAGAAAAAAGGTGTATTACTCAGAGTAACAACAGGGACTTTACAAACTGGTGGGGCTATACTAGGGGTAATACAAGTTTGTAGATTAACTTTGATGAGGTAATGTGAGATCATTCCCACTCTTATTTTTATGCCTTGCAATTCAGTAACTGCTCTGCAGACTTCAGCAACTGATTCAGTGACTAAGCGAAACTAAGGGTGTTTGCTCCTGCATCAAGACGGTTCTATTAATATTTCAGTGGTCACATTCAGATTCCACTACACTGGATTCATGTCCGGTGTAAACAGTTCTAATATACACTGTGATTGGATTTTGATAGGATCACTTAAACCAGCCTAAACAGACCTAGGATGCAATGTGATCAGATTTTGATTGGTTCACACAAACCAGCAAAAACAGACCTAGGACACATTGGGATCAGATTGTTATCAGATAACTTAAACCAGGGTAAACAGACCTAAGATGCATTGTGATTGGATTTTGATTGGGTCACTCAAATCAGCCTAAACAAATGAAGGACAAATTGTGTTCAGATTATGATTGGATCACTTAAACCAGGGTAAACAGACCTAAGATACATTGTGACTGGATTGTGATTGGATCACTTAACCAGCATAAACAAACCTTAAACATATTGTGATCTGATTATGACAGGATCACTCAAACCAGTGTAAACAACCTAGGATGCACTGTGATCAGATTTCGATCGGATCACTCCAATCAGCCTAAATAAACCTAGGATGCACTGTGATCAGGTTACGATCTGATCACTCAAACCAGTGTAAATAGACTTAGAATGCACTGTGATCGGACCGAACCACCGTTGGATCGAACCACGACAAATCGCTCGGAGATGAATTTTGACCACATTGACCACTAGTATAAATAGAATTTTTTTCCAAATCTGCAAAATGCAGATGATTTCTTGTCTGTCACGATTTTGTCCGATATTTCACAGTATAACAGAAACACTTTGAGGAACCATGTCTAGAGCAGGATACTGAAGGTTACCGTACTTTTTACTCTCAAAATCTGGCCCCAGTAAAGCCAAATATGATCCTGACACAAAACACAAGTTAACGCGAGATGTAAACAAGCTCTAATTTGTAAGTTTGAAACTGGGAGCGTGGAATTAAAGTGCTCTTACAGTTTAAAGGCCGTAAACAACGATGAGAGCATTGCATGTTTGTTTCTCAGGGCGGTTTGGGCCTCAAATCAACAAAAGGAATGGAAAGATCTGTTGATGTGGTGTGGTTCAGATCTGATCTGTTTGGGAGAGCTTTGGCATAGAGCCCAGAAATCTCCCCCTCGCATTCCCTCCCACTGCCACCGTTCTTTACACGACACGCAATACAGTGGGCTGCATGGCATTCTTACCACCACTGTGCCAACTTCAACTCCTCTCACTGTCTCTTTCTATTATTCACTCCTCTTTTTCTGTTGATCTCTGTCTCTGAGCGTGGAGCGCATCTCTGCCTAGCTGAAGTGTAATTTAATTTTAGGGTATGGACACGTGACCTGTTGCGTTTG
Source organism: Salminus brasiliensis (assembly GCF_030463535.1). Taxonomy (NCBI): domain Eukaryota; kingdom Metazoa; phylum Chordata; class Actinopteri; order Characiformes; family Bryconidae; genus Salminus; species Salminus brasiliensis. The sequence continues at coordinate 7,287,216 of NC_132897.1, forward strand.
AGCACACGGACGAGCCTAAGGGTTAAAGTTAAGGTTTGTACTTTGGCATCAATTGAAAATGGAGCCCACCTGTCTGTGAAAGTCGATCAAAGCAGCAGGGGAGGGGAAATCACATTTCTTCACTCTGATATTTGAACAAAGCCAGCTTTGTCTCATGATACCCTCATTCACCATTACAAGGACATTACAGCTGCCTCTATTAGACATATACGTAACTGAGGGACCTGACAATTATTTAACCCCTTAAACAGTCTGTACAGAAGTCCCTTTGGATCTTGAGTAATACACCTTAGTGCGTAATAAGCCTATATAATAAGCCAATTTTTTTCCTGAATACTTTAATAAAAAAAGAAAATAAGACAGGAAGGCTTATTTGTAATGTACGTGCAAAATGGATATATATGAAAAGCTTCATTCTAAAAATGCTTAAAAAAAGATTTAGGTTTTTAAACAATTTTGGATATAAAGATGTGTGAAAGAAATAACAACTGATACATAATATTATGTAAAATAATCTAAATAATCTGGTGATATTAATCATAATCAATAAGTATTAATATATATAATAAGTATTTTATGTGTCCAAAAAAACAGCCCTGAGATACAATGCAATACAACATATTGCGTTGTACTGTGTTGTATTGTAGTGTGTTGTATTGTAATGTATCATTTTGTACAGTTGTATTGTAGCTAGAATGTTAGCTTGTTGCTAGCGTGTTGGCATAGGGCAAACATAGTAGTTAGTGTCTAGATTGTTACTAGATTGGAGCATGGAGCAGTATTTATATATATATATATATATATATATATATATATATATATACACACACACACACAAAGGAATCTACAGCTGTGGTTGGTAGTGTTGAGCTACAATTTTGCTCAGATTTCTCAAACAGATTGGCTGTCTTAGGGTGAGCCATATTTTTAAGAGGTCACTGAGGACACACGGGCGCCCATCCTAGTTAGGATGCTCTGGCTGGAAGGCTTTAAGTAGGCCTAAGTTGTAGGATCAGGGCAGTGTGGATGTGTGGAGGTAGAATGAATTTATTACTACAAGTCTTAAAATAAATAAACACATGAGTAAATGCACATTGAGTTAGTCAGGAGAGTGTATTTTATCTTTCTGTGACTTTGTGTGAGTTAGCCAGCATGCTAATCCTTACGTTAGCTCCTCGGCTGAGCTGACCTGAAACCATAATTTAATTTTAACCACAGTTGTTATTGGCTGTGAGGCAATGTGGTCTCTCTGGTATTAAGTTATGGGATTTAATTATTTGTGTTTTTCTGTTTATGGTATGTTGCGGCTCAACTGCATTGGGCAAGGGCCCTCAGACATTTCTGCTGTAATGCAGCTCTTAAATTTGCTGTTTATTATCTGAATGACTGAATAGCAAAACTTCCTGTGGGTTCGATTTTTATCACCACACACCAACTTCCCCAACATGCTCTTATCTGTGGAGGCATGTGGTTTTTAAAGGCTCTATAATAGCAAACTCTTAACTCGGCCTTCCCTTTACAACACACTGCAGTATCTCTCTACTTCTCACAAAGTCATCTTTTAGAAGGTGCCGGTTGAAGTAACCAAGGCATGGGCAGACATGTGGCCTTCCCTGCTACTGTTATAACACCACTGTTTTTACACTGCTTCAGTTAAACTGGTGTCAGGCTGAATGCTCACCAGAACTACTGGAAGTAGGCAGGGTGGTCCAAACCCATTAGATGTATATTAGACATAAATGCAGCCTAGCAAATAATGTACATACTGTGAACCTTTAAAAAATTGTTGCATCTATTTTCAAAAACCCAGATAAAACAGAGTTGCAAAATTGGCCAATTCCAAAAATCCCTAAACCTTACCTTGTTATATTCATGCACCAAAAACTGACATACATCCAGACCACTAGCAAAAGCCCTTTGAGGCTAAATGCAACAGTTATTTCAGAGGAATACAGAAGCAAAGCTAAAAAGGCTAAAAGCTAATGCTAGCCAACTAGGTGAAGCACCGCTTGGAGATGTGTTGCATGGAAGCCAAGGAACGGTAGAAGGAACAGTGGAGGAACCTCTTCAGGCGCTTTAAGGAACCTTCATGAAAAGGTTTTTTGAAGGAAAGGGTTTCTTGAAGGTTCCTCAAAGCGTCCTAAGGACCTCCTCCACAGTTTTAGATTGAAGAACCCTCGAGGATCTTATACTTTTACCAGTGTGAGGTATTCTTAAACTAACTGCAGCTAAACTGAATTGGCGACAGTCAATCAGCAAAGGTGACGTACGCTCAGTATCTGCACTTTCAGTACTAACAGGGAAACACACGGCAGATCTGAAAGCTGGGGAACAAAGCTGGCTTATCACATCTTATCACTGATAACGCACTGGATCACATTACAGTGTGCAAAGCCTTGAGAAAGGCAACGATGCGGCCATGAGAAAACGGACACAAAACAGTTCTGAGGTCAGTCCTTGGCTAGAAGGGTGACCTTGTACTGTGGTACAGTTGGTTCTGGGCCGACCACAATTGCAGAGGGAGAGTTTAGCTGTGTGTGTGTGTGTGTGTGTGTGTGTGTGTGTGTGTGTGTGTGTGAGAGAGTGTGTGTGTGTGGTGTAATGTTGGGAGAATAGAGGAATGTGTTTTCCTGTTTTACACTAAGGCAGGAAGAAAAGCTGCTTGGCGATGTCATCACTAGGAGACGGGGGGGAGGTATGCCCACTCAACTGAGTAAAACACTCCTTACTACAGGAATTTACTATCTACCTATCCGTCTATCTATCTATCTATCTATCTATCTATCTATCTATCTATCTGTCTGTCTGTTTATCTGTCTGTCTGTCTATCTATCTATCTGTCTGTTTATCTGTCTGTCTATCTATCTATCTATCTATCTATCTATCTATCTATCTATCTATCTGTCTGTCTGTCTATCTATCTATCTATCTATCTATCTATCTATCTATCTATCTATCTGTCTGTCTGTCTATCTATCTGTCTATCTGTCTATCTATCTATCTGTCTGTGTATCTATCTGTATGTCTGTCTATCTGTCTGTCTATCTATCTATCTATCTGTCTGTCTGTCTGTCTGTCTATCTATCTATCTATCTATCTATCTATCTGTCTGTCTGTCTGTCTGTCTCTCTGTCTGTTTATCTATTTACCTGTCTGTTTGTCTATCTGTCCGTCTGTCTATCTATCTATCTATCCCTCTGTCTGTCCGTCTGTACACATGTGCATCTTGTCTAGTCCCTGTAGAGATGTACTGCCGATAAAATAAGACTCTCTGGAGCAGATAAACATGAACCTATTGGCTAATGCCCACTTGTTAGTACTCTCCGTCTATCCCATGTAACGCTCCCAACACTGGGAGGGTGAGGACTGACACATGCTCAACTGCAGCCAATGCAACATCACTGGGCAACCAACACACTCAGAGGAAAGCATCAGTGTACCCAAGATGCCCTAGTCAGCACCGCACTGGACTGATGTGGGGAGAGTGAGAGAGCCATCTAACTACCTGGAGAGAGCAAGGTCAACTGTGCTCTCTCTGGCTCTGACTGCTGATGGCAGGCCTCATGAACCAGGATTTAAACCACGACCCTTGAGTCAAAGTGACAGGGCTTTTCTTTTTTAAAAAGGTGTATGTTACATAGAAAAAACAGACAAACTGAAAAGCCACACTTTCTTCACTTTACTTATTATTTCTGCTGTTAAATCAAACTTCAGCTTTGATATTATATCTACGTTTATGTAAATAGGTTCCAATAAAGGGTTCAAAGGGTTTTTTTGAGCGATGCCATGGAAGAACCACTTTTGGATCCATAATAAACTATTTCTCTCACTGTAAAAATAAGCAGTTCCTTAAAGAACCTCTAGATTACTCCAAGAACCTAGGGTCTCCTCAAAGAACTCCTCAATGTTCCTCAATGCTCTTAACACTTCCTTCTTAACACCACCTCCTCCAACCACAATGAACTTCCTGAAATGATCTCAAATAAAGGCTTTCTTCATTAAGAATGGTTCTACTAAGAACATTTTCATGAAGGTTCATCAAAGCAGAAAGAGGTTCCTCAAGTTTCAAAACAGTTTTACACTATTAAAAAATAAGTAGTTCCTTGAAGAACCACTAGGTTACTCCTGGAACCCAGGAGCTCCTCCAAAAACTCAAATGTTCCTCAATGCTCTCAGAGGTGCTTGTGAGAACATTAGAGGATCTTTAAGCTACTATCTTTGTACATCCAACTACACGGAACCTGAACCTCGAATTTATTACTGAAATAAACCTCTAGCTCTGCCCAAAGACTTTAGTCCTTTCTTCAAGGTTCCTTAAAGCACCTTACGAGGGTCCTCCACAGTTTCAAACTAAAGAACCTCCAAATATTTCTCATGTATCTTGTACTCTAAACAGTGAGAGATTGTAAACAGTGAGTGTGAGGAACCTATACATCATACAAAGGTTCTTTATCAATTTAAGGGTTCTCCACAGTCATTATAATATATATATATATATATATATATATATATATATATATATATATATATAACAAAAAAGGTTCCCTCACTTTCTAAAAGTGACTGAAAAGCTGCACATTTCCATCCACTGCAGCCTCACACTGTGTGCTACCTGGCCGTTTAAATGCAGCGCAGGTGACAAACCACACAGGATATGATAGCTGAAAAATGACTGAGGCGACACTTCTCAGCAAGGTTAGACGAGACCGAGTGCTGACTGTGCTCTTACTAATGTCCCTCTGGAACGACACCCGCTCTGGGCTCATTCGCATGCGAGTTCATGATGGAAAGGTGCTTACATAGAGTGCAAAGGCTTCATCCTTTAAACTGATCTGATCCTATAGTATAAGGAGTCTAAGTGAATCAGTGAACGTTTGAAATCAGTCAGTTGATTAATACTGTGTTTTAATTAAGATACAGTTACTTACTCCACTGGTTCAATAAGCTATTCATATGCATCTCGAGGGTGGATGATGGAACAGTCCCGTCAAAGCATTACACCCACCCAGACAAAGCAGAGGGGGTCGGGGGGGGGGGGGGGGCTGGTTGAGTCCTATTGAAACAACGAAAGGGGGAAAGCAGACACACACAGCACAATGAGCACACACACACTGAGCAGAAGGACAGTAACACACAGAGCAGTACAGTTACAGTGACAATGCAGTAACACACAGACACAATTCACAACCGTACACAAACTCAGAAAGCACAGGACCCAATGAAGAGTTCGATGGCAAGGCAGAGGATCAAATCGGACTGTTTGTCTGCTTAAGGGGAAACTCCAAGAAGGTGTGATGAGTTTGATGTGTGGTTTAGGTGTATGTCACACAAGCAGCAAAATCCCCAGTTATCTACATACACCTACACACACTCTAAAGGTCATCTGAACAGTAATGAACCCTGTAAAAGTGAATAAGCTATCATAGCATTTTATATTTCTAAGATATTTGCTTAATGGCAATTAGGAATAAAAAAAATACATTAAAAAGTGAATACAATTATATAAATACAAATTATCTTTTGAATTATTAGCCTGTTCTAACTAGCGACTAGCTTACTTGGGTAAATAGCAAAGCACTTTGTAAGTCGCGCTGGATAAGAGCGTCTGCTAAATGCCGTAAATGTAAATGTAAATGTAAATAAAGAAATATTCATTTAATGTAGTTTATTAACATTATAATAAACACGTTTCACAAATATGTTTTTCAATATAATGTATATGTGCATTTTCTGTTGTCCCCCGAATCCTCATCCAACCCCATAACACTGCCCTCATATCAGTCTTTCATATCCATGGTTTGATCTGTCTGGCATCCTTTTGAGGAAGTGACATCATCAGTGTTTTAAACTGCATGGTTCCCTCTTCTCTAATTATTAAAAATAAACTACTTTCAGAGCTCAGTTTCGACAGGTTTCAACCCTGTTCCAACTTACAATTATAGTTGACAAATATGTGGCATAGTGAAAAGTACACATAGTACAGAAATATGATGTAAAAAACATTTCATAAAAATTTCATATTTGCTATCATAAAAAGGCATTAGCCGCTTAGTACAAAACCTTCAACCCCGTAACATTTTTTTATGTGACGGGGTTGAGTGGTTGTTACAGTGGTTGTTAAGTTGAATGCTAAGGGCACCCATTCCTGAGAATGACTCAAATTGACAGCCAGGTTACCAGGTTTCAAAAAGGAGTTTTCCAAGATTTCTGCATTTCTGAATTTCAAAATTGTTCAGACTGGTGCTGAATGGTGATGTATGAAGAGCTGAATGTCTCTACAGGTTCCCTTACAGAAAGTCAGCATGTGAAATTTGGTTGTGAATGCACTGCACAATGCCTGAGACTTTGTTCAACAACAGTTCTGGGAGATAATGAGCAAAGATCTCAGATATTTGGTGGAATTCCCCTTTGAAACCTAGTAACCCAGTGATGAGTCATTGTCAGGATTGGGATCCATTTAAGACAAAAAAGTGCCAATAAAATAAAATAAAATGTATTAAAATCAATAAAATGGCTATATTTGTATTGCAGACACCAAAACCCCTGGTTCCTGTTCACTGCCCACCAGTGTAAAGAGATCTTCCTCTACTCCTTCAACCCTGAGGCCCTGTATGTGGGCACGTACTTCAGCGACAAGTTCCATATTAGTGTCATAGTAGATTAGTACTTATATAAAATTAATAATTAGTATAGTAGTTACTGAACAGTTAGTATTTATTGAATAATTAGTATGTACTGAATTAGCACTTATAATACTATAATTATTAGTTACTAAATAATTAGCAACTACTGAATAATTATTTATAGAATAATTAGAAGGAATTAAGTAATTACAACTTATTTAATTACTTAACTACCAAAAAATTTGTAGGTACCGAATAACAACTATATACAGAATAATTAGTATGTACTAAATAATTAGTATGTACTGAAAACTAGTACTTATTAAACAAATAGTAGATACTGAGATATTAAATAGATACTGAGGTACTAAGTAATTAGCAATGACTGAATAATTACTTAAAGAATAATAATAAGTAGGAACTAAATAATAATTACAACTTTTTTATTCATTAGTAAATGCCGATAATTGCTAGGTACTGAATAATGACTACATACTGAATAATAAGTAGGTAATGAATAATTAGTATGTACTGATGAACTAATGCTTATTGAATAATTGAATATGTAGTTACTGGCAGGTTACTTTAAAAAAAATAGAAAGAAATTAGTTTGTACTGAACAATTAGTAGATGCTGAATAATTACTACCAATACAATAATTAGCAGGTACTAATTACTGCTTACTGAATATGCAGTAAATGCAAATTATGATGAAATAAGTAGTAAATAATTACAAGGTACTGAATAATAAATACTTACAAACTAGTACTTATACTGAATATGTACTGAATAATTAGTAGATACAGAACAATTACTACCTATCGAATAATTAGCAGGTACTAATTATTGCTTATTGAATAAGATACTGAATAACAACTACTTACTGGATAATTAGTATGTGCTGGATATTCAGTAGATGCTGAATCATTTCCAGGCACTAAATGAACAGATACTGAACAGGTATTACTTATTAAATGATCAGCAGATATTAAATAATTAGTTTGTACTAGATAGCAGTGGTAAAAGCTTTCAAGGAGTTAAAGCACTGATGTTTAGATGTCAGCGAGAGAATTCATTAGAAATTGTGAAAATCAGTGGACCTCTCCTTCAAGATGAAGCCCTTGCTTTCCGTGCTGAAGTTGTTAGAATAGAGATGGTGACTCTTAGCTGCTGCTGGTGAGAAGAAGGAGCTGAACATCAAACTCAAACAGGTTTATGTGCAGCAGTCAGCAGATACACACAGAGCAGCTGAAGGCAAAGCAAGTGTCTACTTACAGCGAGCTGGAGCTCCGCCTGTACTGCTGGAAACGTTGATGAGATGTTCAGAGTTCAGATGAGAGCCTCTGTTCCTCTGGAGCTGGAGGAGGAGAACTGCAGCATCGCCTCAGCAGCGCTGCCCACACCACTGCTCGCTTCCTCTCGCCCACTCTGATGTGCCTGGCGGCGTTATTTTGCTCCCCACCCGTTTTCCGCCAAGCCCCGCCTCCCACGCTGCGACGTTGCGTCCCGCCTCCTGGCCTAGCATTGGCTAGTTGCATGCAATCCCAAGAGCTGTGATTGGCCAATAGTTCAAACGCACATAAGCAGTCCGCCAGTGCCAGAGCCGGAGGCAGGGCATGCCCGAATGCGGGTGGGAAAAGAAATAACGCTGCCCACCGAGAGCAAAACACAGCCGATGGAATGACACGTGTTTGATCGGTTGTCATGGAAACGAACGGCATTTACGTCACAGGTTAATTGAGTCCCTTCTTACATCTGACAGGAGAAGCGTGTACATCCATGCTTACATGTATCTAGCCTAGACCTGCAGACTACGTGGACAAAAGTATTGGGACACCTGTTCATTCAAGGGACTCTTCAGAAATCAAGGGTACTGAAAAGAGTGTATCCTGTCTCTACTGTCCAGGGATGTCCAGGGCTTCTGCTAAATTTTGCAGGAGCATTAGTGAGGTCATATAGTGAGGTTATACACTCATCCCCAACCGCCCAACTCATCCCAAAAGTACTGGATGGGGCACCAGCCATCATTCCAGAGGACACAGGTCCACTGCTCCACAGCTCTCTTTTCTTTATAAAGGGGTCTTTATACCCCTCTATACCCCCCCTAGCACAGGCATGGCATTAGGCAATACACAAATCAGCCATAACATTAGAACCACTGATGTTTGAAGTGGTTATCTTTTTTGCTAAGCCATCTGTGAAGAGGTGGGGTCTACATATTAGGCAGCAAGTGAACAGTCAGTTCTTGAAGGTGGTGCTGGTGTTAAAAGCAGGACAAATGGGCAAGAATAAGAATATTCTGTGTCTCTGAGACAAGGGCCAAACTTTGATGATGGCTAAACGACTGGGTCAGAACACCTCCAAAACATCAGGCAGGTCCTGTGAGGTGGTCAGTACCTACCAAAAGTGCTCAAAGGAAGGGACACTGGTGCACAAGGGGAGCAAACGTTAGCCTGTCTGGCTGGATCCCACAGAACAGCTCCTGTAGTGTAACTGAAAGGGTAAAGCTGGCTGTGTCTGGAGGAGCCCAGGGCTAGAGCTGGGCAGTGGCGGAACACACGTGGCTAGCTAGTGCTGGGTAATTAGCTAGGATAAAAAGAACAGCTGTAGTGGAAACGTGTAAAAATAGAGAGGTTATAAGAAAGCATTACATTCCAGCTTAAAGAGGAATCTAATTCCTGTAATTCTTGTAATAAATAAGGTTTCTAATCGAGTGTGTTTGTGAGATACTGCTGTTGTTGACGTGCGCTGCGACTTCCTCGTGTTTGTTAATGACGCACACGGAGCTACAGGAGTGTAGCAGCGCCCCCGGTGGAGAATCCTGAGCTTGCCTTCCGTGTGTGCTGTAAACATGCCATGCACTGAATGAAATTTTAAAATATCATTTTTTTTTAAGCGACAGCAAATTATTATTACTCTCCACTGTAAGTTAAGCCTTCCAGCGGTAAAAGACTTATACGAATAATAATAATAAAAAAAATGAAGGTAAGAAAATCACCATTGAATCCATGTAGACGAGCTAGGACTGCTAGCTAAAGGATCAGCTACCTGCTGGGCGCTGTGTATTAACTCACATAATAAAACCTCCATTCTCTTTTATTTTCATTTATTATAGCTATAATCTAATAATCAGCAGCCCTTTACGCTGCCCTGGCAGAAAGACCAACCCTGCATAAACACATATAGACGACTATGGACGGACATCGATTTTAGTCCTGGCCTAGGCTGTTTGATTGTGATTTATGGACCAACATAAATCCTCCAAAATACCTGGTATAGAATAATTTCACTTTTTACAATCTTTTTGCATTCACTTCATGTATTTTTTAATCTTCCACTGTAAATTCTAATTTTACAGCATGTTGTTGCTGTCCAGTGAAAAACATGTATCTCCAAAATGGTGCGAGTAAGTAGTTTTTATAAGTTTATTAACATTTTATTGGTCTGTTCATCCAGAATTATCGACACCATGTGCAGAGCAGCTACCGGGTTCAAACCATGGAGAAAACTGAGAAACGGTGTTTTTCATTGGACAGCAGCGATATAATGTAATAGACAGGGGTTTTCATTTGTCTTAATCTAAATATATGGCAAGCAATCCCACAGTAACTGGAAGTACTCAGATTACATCTACTCTACTCTAAAATAGTAATGGGATTACTGGAATACAATATGTTACAATTAAATTTCCCAACTTTTTAACCCTTAACACTGCAAGGCTTATTACACACCAATGTGTATTACTCAGTAACTACAGGGACCTCTGTACAAACTGGTGACCATTGGATTTTTAAGGGGTTAAGGTAACCCTTCCAACCCTGTCCATGGGAGGAAAGAAGGGGACCTACCCAACATTAGGCTGGTGTTTTTATTCTTATAGCTGATGCATCTTGACATGACTCTGCTGTGGTTCCTAATTCTCACCGTTTTCCCTTCTGTATAATTCTTCTGCTGACACACTTCATTCACATAGGCTTGCTTGTAGCCTCTCGACCCTGGTAGTGCTTACACTAAAGCGAAGAAGCAAAGCAAATCGTGGTCTTCTGAGTCTAGAAGGAGAGAAGAAAGCAGTAGAAGTATTGATGACAGTCGAGAAAAGAGCTCAACAAACACTCTCATCTCTCGTCTCTCTCCTCATTTCACTGCTGCACTGGATCTCACAGCCTGTGTTTGCCATCTGCTCAGACTGACAGCGACTGCAGTGTTAATGATTCACCATGCTATTTCTGTCACCTCCCCAACACTGTACTCACTAACACTCTGAAAGGCACCTGATGTGTCTCATTTGTCTTATTACAGACTTTCTCACTGAGGTTTTTCAGTAACAGCTGCAAAATGACTTGTGGTGGCTGTATCCGCCACACAGCTGTATGTACTGTAGGGGGAAATGCCATATCCACTGTAAAAACAGAGGGCAACACAGATCCCATGTAATGGTAGACTGATCCAGCGGCGAGATCCTTTTTATTAACTTGCTTTATTGCATAACCTGTTATTGTTATTGCATCTTTATGACACTCACTTTTATTATACTGTGTAAAAAGGCACATCTGTACATTAGCTAAACCCTGATTGTGAAGGGAATTGCAGCATTAAAGTAGTAATCCTTACAATCTCACATAAACAGACACATATTAGAGAAAAGAAAAGGGGGTGGGGTGGATGCATGAGGGTGAGAATACTGCCTTAATACGACTAGTAAGATACAACTCCTTCAGATATATTTGCTATCTGTCTACACAATATTGACACAAGTATTGGGACACCTGCTCAATTATGGTATCTTCTGAAATCAAGGGTAATCAAAAATAGTGTAGGCTGCTTTTGTTGGAGTATCTGTCTCTACTGTCCAACAAAAAGGCTTTTACTAGTTTCTAGAGATGATGTGAGGATTTGATTGCATTCAGTGACACGAACATTAGTGAGGTCAGGATGGTGAACTAGATCGTCAACACCCCTCCTCACCCCCCCCAACCCACTTCTTCTCCCACTGCTCCACAGCTCAATGCTGGGTGGCTTTATACCCCTTTATAGCCCACACCTGGCATTAGGCAGCGTGATGCCAATAGGTTTGTGTTTATCTGCTCCAGTGAGTCCTATTCTATTGGCAGTTCTTCTCTACAGGGACTAGACAAGCAGTATGTGTGTGCATTTGCACTTCTGTGTCAGCAGTGGGTGCAGCTTAGTAGGGGTGTCCATAAACATTTGGACACATGTTGCAGGCACATATACTGTGCATCATTCAGTAAATGTTGTTGGAAGAGAAATAGCACCCTCATCTGGTGGAAACCTGCAAGTAACTGTGAAGAGGTTTATTATTGTGTAGCAGAAACACAATCAGTGCAAATTGTTGTTAGAAATTATTAATAGCACCTGAATGTAGCTTCAAACGCAGAGCGGATGAAATACAAACAGACAATTACAGTACAAGTCGCCCACATTTCTTAGAGTAAGAGCTGTAGCTTGTCTCTTTCTTGCAAGAAAAACAAAAAAAATGGTATCTCCAAAATGTCAGCTTTACAGGAGAACGGAAAAACCTCCTTAACTTTCAATGGAAGTCAAGTTTCTATTGGCCTGTTCATGAAGAAATGTGGACACACTACCAGATTGGAATGATGCAAAAAGTTCAAGTAAACAAGTTCCTGGATAAGGCACACAGGAGTCCAGCTGAGTACTCAAACAGGGCTACCACGTTGACCTGAGCTTCTGTTGGTACCTAAACCATGGCAGGACTCCATGACAATTCTGCAGCATCATAGTCTTGATTTCCATTGTGGACCAGCCAGTCAGGAGCAGCAGCTGTGCTGTAGCATCAGCATGACGACCTGTCATTCTGAAAGTGTTGCCAGATGTTTAGCAGCTGGCTCGGAGTAAATCCTGTGACAATGATGCGCTGTGCATAGGTGCATTTGTCGTACTCCAGATGACGGATCTCGAACAGGTTCCTGTAAGGGAAGAAAGTCCTGCAGAACACTGGGTGGACATCTAAGAAATGAAGGCACAAACCCACGTAGACGTCCTCCATGGGGATCGGGCGCACAAATCTCGAGGCCCACGATATTTTCTTAGCCACATCGATTGAAAACACATATCCGGCTCCGGACACATACGGCGGGAACAGGCTTTCTGGATATACATCCTCTGACAGGTACCACTTGCTGTGTTGGTTCCTGCGGGGGTGCCCGTCGTTAATGACCGACCCTGTGATATAGTCCCGCTCAGAAGATTTACCCTGGTTCTGGAGGTAGCGCACAAGATAAGGCACATTGACAAAAATGTCAGCATCCACTTTCATGCCGTATCGAGCTGAAGGACAGTAAGTAGCCAGCCAGTTCATAATCATCATAGTCTTGATGGTCAGATTCTGGTACGTGTCCAGAAAGTTCATTTGGATTATATCACCGTACTCTGAACTCTCCTTCTGTAGATACTCCTCAGGCTGTGGCTTGGGTTCCCTTGGCTGTCCAATGAAAAACAGCCTAGCGATGTCCACACCCGGCACCACATTGTCTCGCCCCCATGTTTTCCTGATGGCTGCCCTGGATTCGCTGTCTTCTCCTGTCACTGGAATCATAAACACTAGAAAGGGCTCTCGACCTTCACACAGCTCGGGCTGGTTAAGGCTGTATCTGTAGGTTGATGATGAGATGACTTTGTAGAGCTCGTCTTCTAAAGTAACCAAGCGCCTGGAAGGAAGCTTAGATGTGCTGCTTCTCCAAAACAGACAGAGTAAAACTAAAACCAAGGCAACGGAGCAGAAAATGAAGTACCTAAGCAGCTTAGACCTCAGAAATGTAATCATGGTTAGAACCTGTGAGAAGCTGAACGAAGCATACAGAGCCTAAAACCAGCGTAGAAGCATGAGGCAGGGCCTGGTGTAGCTCAGATTCTTGCAAGGATTCAAGAGGAGGTTCATGTTTCATTTGAAGCGAGAAACCTTCCCTTCCAGTTGAAAGCAAAACTGCTGAGTAACCTTGGTCTTTTCTGCCCTCCTATTTCAAGAGGGCCCCTCCCAGTAATTCCATAAATGCAGTGGCTGCGCCTGTGGCAGCCCTCTGTTATCGGATAAGACAGTGCAGCTGATTGGGCCAACTAGCCACCACCCACTCTGCCTCAGCTACAGTTTATAAACAAACGTCAGAGACAGGAAGAGTATGCTGGGTGTAGTCCTTCCTTGCAGAAAGTGTTTTGCCACGATCGATTCAGAACCCAGCCTGTTGATATGGGTCAGAATATGGTTCCAGTTCATGTTTCATTATTTAAAATGTCACTCCTGGAGCACAGATGCATTATCTAGAATTAGAATGGATACAAATGGACTTTTATGTCTGTAATTTGATTGAGTAAAATGGAAACCTGTAGCTGAAGTAGAATCACTGTCTCGCGAAAACCTTGTATTTCTAAAATAACAACTTTACAGGAGAAGGAAAAAAAAACTTCATTGCTTTCAATGGAAGTCAATGTAAAAATATTTCATTCCAGGTCATTTTGGAGCATTTCTATTGGCCTATTCATTGTGGAATTATGGCACAATATAAAGAACAACAGCCAGATTCACATTATGCCAAAAAGTGAAAAATGTTTTTAGTATTTTACATAAATAAAAGTTTAATCGTGTGAATTTACTTTATTTTAAATTTCCAAAAAGTGCCTTTTACTTCCACTTCCATACATATTTACATATGTATACATACGTATATAAAAGCATATGGAAACTAGGCCTGTTCTGAATCCATAGTTTTGTGAGGTCACAAAAATGCACTAATAAAACAGTATAATGTATTTTTGTAAACAAAATCCATTTTATTGTAATAGGGGTTACAGAGAAACACCTGTTTGTTCACCCAGTTAAAAAACAAAAAACAACAAAACCAACAAACAAACAAACAAACAAACAAAACATGTTCAAATACCAGAGACTTAATTTACACAGGTATTCAATAGGGTCAGTGGTTTAGTCTATAGAAGGGAAGGTTGGAGAGGGGAAGGGAGGGAGGGAGGGGAGGGGAGGTTCACAAAGACTCTGTATATTAATTCATTTTGTGTACAATACCTTTATATAAATGTACAATGCTGATTAAAAAAAATGAAAATGGCCTTCTTAAAGAATTCCTCTGCTGCACAATATTACCTCACCACTCTCCATCATTATATGTACTTATAGTTTTCCAGCACATAAACTTGCTTCCTTTCAGCCACATACTGATATAGGTCCTGCCTGTACTTTTGAGAAGAAACAACTGACCAAAAAAAAACAAAAACAAAACAAAAAAAAAAAAACTCAACTTCTTCTGGTTTGTGTCCCAGTGCCAGCACACTACAAATTCACCAGTGCACAATGAACCCCGACACCAAAAGGGAATCAAATGCAATGGTCAGGAAGTCATTCAGCACCACTCATTACCTCTAGAACGCCATGAGTACGGCTGGAAGGGATTTTGGGCCACATGAAAAGATATTACACTGGGCCCTACAGTTCTAACAACTCCAGCTAAATACTCAATTCATACATTGTTTTGGGATCCTATGAGTCACAGACCCTTAGAATTCTCCCCAAATGGTGCCCCTGGGTACGGAAAACTGTTTTAGCTGTTAATTTACAGTTTATTGATCAGAATTGATCAATTTGCAAGTTAAATTTAAGTTAAAAATGAAATGAGCATCATTTAAAATATTTAAAGCACTAAAATGATTTTTAAAAGGGTCACTAGCCATACATTTCCCCATTCCCATTTTAATTTAATTAGATTATTTTATAAAATTTGTTAAAATTTGAATTATAAAATTCTAAAAAGACATTTCAGATTCAGATTGAAGAGAAAATACTATATTTTAGATTTTATTATATATAATAATACAATAATATATATAATAACTTAGTTACATTTTTAAATGTAAGAAAGGGAAGTTTACTGTCTATGTTTACACATATGACAAATACATTTTCCAAGTAATTTTTAAATTTAATTTTAAACATGCTAAAAAAAAATAATTAAACAGAAATATTGCGTTTGTCAATGTTGTTGTTAGTTCTGTAAATGTTAGAAAATGTCATTTAAACCAGTAGAAAATGTTCCTCCCAATAAAATATATTGGGAAAAGTCAAACATTTCTAATAGTGAGAGCTGAGCTGAGATCTAGAGCTGCAGCAAACCAGTGAAAGAGTTTTCAGCATCAGTTTCTTATCTCATTTCATTTTTCCTAGAATTTGAATTGTTCTACATTGAATTTCCAATCTAAAACAAGAAACTGGATTAAAAGCTGAAACAGTTTACCATACTTCAGGTTCAAACACTAGGAACAGAGATAGAGGTGGAGCAGTGCCTGTACACTGTGCGAGCTGTGTCATCCAAATGCCTGGTGATGCTGAAAATGTGCTACACATGACACTGTTCCTCAGAACCGATCACTTGCAATGGCAGGGGTGGAGGAAGGGGGAAGATACGAAGAGTCATGATGCATCACACCGAGACAAATACAGACAAAAAAAACGCTCTGGGCATCTTTACTGGACGACTGCCAGGTGAAACGGGAGCTGCACTTGGCAACTCCATACAGTGAAGAGGCGCCAAACACTAAACAAAACCACACACACACACAGACACACACACACACAGACATTCTGCCCTTTTTCATGAACCGAACATGAACTACACTCTTAAATATAAAGGTGCAGAAGATCCACCTGGTGCTACATAGTTTCCCGAAGAACCTTCAGTAGACGTTTATTTAAGTATATTTTGTCTGTCTAGACAATAATTTGGACATAGTTCCCCTTTATCTGTTTATAGAACAGAGAACCCACTGACCCAAAGCATATGTAATAGAAGTCATTGGGGAGATGCTGGTGGTGCTCCAGCAGTGTTCAGCCTAACCTGTTACCACTGACAGTACCGTCCCAGAACTGCTGACACCCCTAATAGCCTAAAGAAGCATCCACTGCAAGGTTCATTTGGGTTCTGTAACATCACTCCAAGGGATACGTTCAGCACATTCGTCATTAAGAGTGTACCATGACCAGACGGAGTACAGAACCAAGTCGTTATTTTCTCAGATGGAAAAAGGAACCAGCCGGATTTCAGAGTAACCCCTTACACCAGTGTGGAATCGGATGAATGGGTTACATGGGTTTTGGGATGGCAGTCTTTGGTGCATGTGATGATGACGTTCTGCCTGGTGTTGAAGTGTGTGCGTGTGTGTATATATATATATATATATATATATATATATATATATATATATATGTATATATATGTATATATATGTATATATATAGTTGGCTCGGTTGACCTTTGGGCCGGCACTGACGGTACTGTTGGTGCCACACGCAATCTTGGACAAGCTGTATCTCAGAATGAGGGATTATGGGTGACATTTTAAAGTGGGTTACTATGAGCAGAGGAGTGAAAATGGAAAGAGACATTGAGCAAGAGAGAGAGAGAGAGAGAGAGAGAGAGAGAGAGAGAGAGAGATAGAGGTTTCTGGTGGGGGCTTTGGTAGCTGAGGGGGCGGAGCTGATGCAGTAAGGGCAGATTGATGGGGTGGGGGCAGGGGAGACGCGTAGAGCAGATTTACGAGCGCTTTCTCCTGCCCTCAAAGTTTCTGAAGTTGGCCGGTCTGATCTTCATCTCCGCAAACTCAATGGAGTGCTCGTGACCCTTCCAATGGAACCAGTTTACACCCTGCGAGGAAGAGATGATTCAGAGCGTTAATACACACTCTGTGGACAAAAGTATTGGGACACATGCACATTCATTGTTCTTCTTCTAACTGTCTCTGCTGTCCAGGGAAGAAGGTTTTCTACTAGATGTCGAAGCAGCATTGCTGTGAGGATGTGTGTGCATTCAGCAACAAGAAGAGTTAAGGAAGTCAGGATTGTTGGGCTAGAGGATCACCACCTCACCTCATCCCCAACTCCACAACTCGTCCTAAAAGTACTGAATGGACCACCATCCATCATGCCAGAGAGCACAGTTCCACAGCTCCACAGCTCAACACAAGGAGACTTTATACCACTGTAGCACTACTTCTCTACTGGGACTAGACAAGCTTTGTGCATGTGTGTGCATTTGTTCATCTGTGTCAGCAACAGGTGCAAGGTAAAGTAGCTGAATGCATTCATTACAAGGGCCGTCCACAAACATTTGGACTCATAGATGCTTCAACTATGCATGTTAAAATTTGTTCTGATCCACTGTTACTATTTATAATTAAGTATTTCAAATGATACTTAATAGAGTTTGCTTAGTATTTGCAAAAATAAAATATTCCAATTTCCAATCATAGAACAGCGACATACAGTGTAAATAAGTCACGTCTGTGGCTTTAGTGGGTTAAAAAATGTCCAACATGATCAAGTTGAGATTTAAATTAATCTAGAAACTCAATAATAATAATAATAATAATAATAAACTGTAATGTAAGTATTGGTCTCGTACTTTGCTGTGGCTGTTGTCCCCATATCGGCCCATGATGTTGACCCGATGGCAATTCTTATACCAGAAAGCTCCCTTGTACGACAGAGCGCAGTTGGTGACGGCGATGTCGTTATCGTGGTCGTAAGTTGAGAACGGACGGCCGTTGTGATAGGTCATCGAATCACCTAGGAGAAAGGATTACCAAAGCATGATTATTATAATGGAAATGGATGATTACTATTAAGCTCACAAAAATGGGCCAGTGTGTCAGTGTTGAGTGAGCTCACAGTCCGTAAACACCAGTGAAATTCAGAACATTTGTTTTAAATGTAACAAATCATTAGGCAGTGACACAATGTTCTTTACATAGTTCTGAGTAAGAATTTCTCTTCAGCTTATGAGAGAAGGGGGAGAGCTCTGAGGATGTTTAGGGCTGGAGTTCGGCTGGCTTTTGCTTTGTGGTAGGAAGCCAAGTCCCCCCTCATGTGTGTGGTCCCAGGAATGATAGCTGACAGGGTGAAAGGGGAGGTGACGGGGTGGTGGAGGGTCGCAATGGTATCTATAAGATGTTAGATTAGGGAGGAGTGGCTTCAGGTGTGTTCCTACTCCCAAAATTTCAATAAGTGAATAAATCCTCTTTGGGATTTAACCGGGTGCCTGAATATTTGCACTTAATATTTTATTTATGTATTATGGAGTATATGAATTATTAATAATGGTCAGGATTATTTGGATCATTTTGAAATATTGTTTTCGTCTATTTTCTATTACTACCTTTTATGCTCATATAAAGAGTTGAGTCATATACTGTCATTGTCACACAAAAACATTGTCTGTATTTTTGCCGTTTTTCACTTTTTGACAATTTGAAACTGGCATGTATTTTTTACATTGTGTCAAAATTCCATAGTGAATGAGCCAAAAGAAATCCCCCAAAATGACCTGGAATTAAATCAATGACTTCCATTGAAAATTCAGAAGGTTTGGTCCGACAGCAACAACATGTTTTTATGTGAATGTCTACAGAGGTGTAATTTTACCTGCGGTGCCGCTGTAGCCTCCAACGTGCACCTTATAGCGGGTGCGTGGTTCAGACACAGAGAACTTGTCATACTGAGCGTACGCCGACTCGCCCTTGTCTCTGAGATCCACTCGCAGCTCATACTGGCCCAGAGAGGTGATCTTATGCAGGTTGGACAGACCTGGACACAATGAGAGTGAATGAGTGTTAACACAACGAGCAAAGAGATTCACCTCAATATCACAGAGGAAGTGCATTTCAAATGTATTATCCCACAGTTCATACCAAGCCAGAACTCGTCATTCATGTCTCCAAATCCTGCGGTGTAGTTCCTCCAGTTCCGGAAGAAGTCCACTTTACCGCTCTGCCTTCTGACGAACACCTGTAGCAGCATATATGATAAGGTCAGGTTTCCGTTTTTAATACTAGTCATCTTCTAACTATACAGTGGCATCAAAGTTTGGGCTCTCCTGGCCAAAATATCTGTTACTGGGAATAAATAAGCGAGTAACAGCTTATTTAAGCAATAACAAAAAAGGAAACCAGGGACCAGGGAGACCCAAACATCTGCATTTTGCTTTTGCTAAATATAAGGTCATCACTGCTGCTGATACTACTATGATAAAAAAAGTACTGCTGACAGCTAGAAGCCAAAGATAGAAAGCTTTCTCTCAGCCATATCATGTGGTTAGAGCTAGCTGTTGTATAAACTGCAGTAATTTGCATGTGTTAATAGGCAGTGTAGGTGCAGAGTCAAAGCTGGCGTAGGCATCACTGCATTAATTACATAGGTTCACTCGAAGCCACAATGCAGATACATGATAGGGACAATTGTGAGTATTCAGAGTTAAGGAAAAGTGGAGGTTAGTTCCTCACCATCCAGCCGCCTCCATCTGTGGTCATGTCACAGTAGACCTGCAGTGGCTGACTCTCATCACCACGCAGGTAAATGGTGTACATTCCAGAGGTGGTGTCCCCATTCAGCAGAGCCTGGGAACAGTCCTTGGGGTGTCTGTACAACACTCCGACTAGAACACACACACAGAGATGAGGCTTAAGCATTTTTGGAAAATGTTTGGATCAAATTAAAGGGGTATGTAACGTTCTAGGCTATGGTAAAGAGGGGTTGTAATGTTTTGGGCATAGTATAAGGGATTTGTAAAGTTCTATGCCACAGTAAGGGAGGTTTGTAAAGTTCTAGACCACAGTAAGGAGGATTTCTAAAGTTCTGGGCCACATTCAGGAGGGTCTGTAAAGTTCTAGGCCATATTCAGGAGGGTCTATAAAGTTCTAGGCCACAGTCAAGAGTGTCTGTAAAGTTATAGGCCACTGTAAGGGGAATTGGTATAGTTCTGGGTCACACCATGGGGCTTTGTAAAGTTCTAGGCCACAGTAAGGAGGTTTGTAAATGTCTAGGCTATAGTATGGAGGATTGTAAAGTTCTAGGCCACAGTAAGGAGGTTTGTAAATTTCTAGGCTATAGTATGGAGGATTGTAAAGTTCTAGGTCACAATAAGGAGGTTTGTAAAATTCTAGGCTATAGTATGGAGGATTGTAAAGTTCTAGGCCACAGTAAGGAGGTTTGTAAAATTCTAGGCTATAGTATGGAGGATTGTAAAGTTCTAGGCCACAGTAAGGAGGTTTGTAAAGTTCTAAGCCACAGTAAGGAGGTTTGTAAAATTCTAGGCTATAGTATGGAGGATTGTAAAGTTCTATGCCACAGTAAGGAGGTTGGTAACATTCTAGACTATAGCATGGAGGATTGTAAAGTTCTAAGCCACAGTAAGGAGGTTTGTAAAGTTCAAGGCTATAGTAAGGAGGATTGTAAAGTTCTAAGCCACAGTAAGGAGGTTTGTAAAGTTCAAGGCTATAGTAAGGAGGTTTGTAAAGTTCTAGGCTATAGTATGGAGGATTGTAAAGTTCTAGGCCACAGTAAGGAGGTTAGTAAAATTCTAGACTATAGTATGGAGGATTGTAAAGTTCTAGGCCACAGTCAGGGAGGCACAGTACACAGTGTGGTTGAGACTAACTGGCTATGCTGCCCACCTCACAACTTTTAGTTTAGCTTGTGGTGGGACTCCACAGCTCATATGTCGCCCCTTGGCCAGTGGTAGTCATAATGTTGTACTCTATGTGTGCACAGACTTACTGGTAGTGAAGACGGTGGAAATGATCCGGCTCCTCATGGGGCCAGAAATGGCCTGTAGACGCACAGTGTATTCGGTGGAGGCGCTCAGCTGACCCATGTTGTAGGACGTGGATGTGGGGCTTAGAACCACTTCCTGAAACAGGACAGCATGATCAGTTACTGCACTGAGGCGACCCCTTAAAATACCCTACAGTGTATTGGAGAGAACCAAATCCAGAACCAGTGAAGTACTAAAACAGTGGTTCTTAACTATAACAATTCATTTCCAGTCAAAACGGACACATTTCAAAGTCCTCCCAAAAACATTCAACGATGTTAAGGTCTGGACTGTGGGGTGGACTGTCTAATCCACTGTTCTGGTCTTGTTGGATTTGATTGTTGTTCTTTTTGGTCTGTTTTCATTTTTCTGTAGAAGCTTCTTGATCAACTTTCTTATTTAGGTCGATTATTATTTTCTATCTAACGTCCTCAGAAATATCTCCTGAACATAAGTAGCTTGAATTTAATAACCATTTTGACTGCATATATATATATACAGTATTGTCAAATTATACTAAATTGTATAAGGAAGGATTCTGGAGGTTTTCCACTGACCCGGACTGCACCATCAGCAGACTCGTAGGTGAGGATATAGCCGGTGATTTCGGCCCGCGGCGCTGTCCATGTTAGCATGGCACTCTCAGTCTGGATGTTGCTGGCTGCCAGGTCCTGAGGGGCATCCACATCTGCAGCAGAGAGCACACATTTAGGATTGGCATTACTGCTAAATGTATAATATAATAAGGCATAAGCAGCTTTTTAATGGGCCCAGGGCAAAGTAAATAGACCCTGTGTACAAAATTAACCTTCAATCATTAGAAAAAGACAATGCAGTTACTCAATATAGCTGTGTCTCAACCTGACAGGCTCTCTTGTAGGCTAATGATCATATACACTATATGGACAAAAGTATTGGGACATCTGCTTATTCATTGTTTCTTCTGAAATCAGGAGTATAAAAAATAGTTTATCCTGCTTTTGTTGGAGTAACTGTCTCTTCTGTCCAGGGAGGGAGGCTTTTTACTAGATTTTGGAGCATTGCTGTGAGGATCTGATTGCATTCAGCGACAAGAGCATTAGTGAGGTCAGGATGTTGACGAACTTCTCAAATCATCCCAAACGTACTGGATGGAGCACCATCATTCCAGAGAGTCAATAGGTTCATGTTTATCCTCTCCAGAGAGTCCTGTTCTATTGGCAGTGCTTTTCTACAGGCTGTGTGTGTGTGCATTTGCACATCTGTGTCAACAATGGGTGCAACTTAAACTAGCTTAATGCATTTATCAGGTACTTTACTTTGCATTCATTCTACATTTGGACATGTGGTGCATATGTGTGTGTATGCGTGTTACCTGTGGTGAACTGTGTGGTGGTGGCTGCACTCTTGGCTGCTTCTTTCACTGCATAGACTTTAACAGTGTACTCAGTGGCAGGTATGAGTGAGTTCATCTCGAATTCCACAATGTTCCCAGACACCCTCTCCATCACTGGAGGCACTGCAAAAAGAATTTGATCAAACTCTGCACTCAGCTATGGGAATACCTTTTGCCTTGACATACAGTATTAAACCAGCTGTTGCTGGAGGGTCATACACTCTTCTCTAGAACTTGATGATTAACTGAGGACATGGCTCAAGCATGGTAAATCAAATGAAGCATGAAACTGCAGTGCACAGGACACTCAGGCCTTTACGTTTCAGAAGGCATGGTAGGGGTGATCTGTAGAGTTACCAGTGTCTGCGCTGTAAGTGATCACATATCCGTCCACTGTTGCGATGGTAGGCTGCCAGAGCAACAGAGCCTCAGTGTCTGTGATATTGATCGCTGTGAGACCTCGGGGCTTATCCAGAGCTGATAGGAAACACATACAAACACATGCTCAGATTTGATCAGTTCATAAGTAAGGGAAAAATCACATCTCATAGAGGACCACAGTAGTTAATATTATTTTTATGTATTATAATTAGATCAATATCAAATCAGTGTTGAGTATGGATCAAGTTGTTGAGTATATATACGTAGAGTTTTTGAATATGGATCGAAACTATATTGAGCACTAATCAATTAATTATTGAGTACTGGTCAAATAGTTTTGATGATGGATGAAGTATTTAGTAGTTATTGAATATGGAATAAATTGTTGGACTTTATAATGGATCAAGCAGTAATTAAAGGTGGATCAAAGTAAATGAGTATGGATAAGGTCGCTATTGAGTTTGTATCAAATGGAGAGTTAAGTTTGAATCTAGTAGTTATTGAGTATGGATCAAACAGTAATTGATGATGTATCAAGTAGCCATCAATCAAATAGTTTTGATTATGGATTAAATAGTCATTAAGTATGGGTCAAGTAGTTACTAAGTATGGACCAAGTAGTTATTCAAGATATATAAAGTAGTGAATGATTATGGATCAAATAGAAATAGTATTTGAGTATGGGTCAAAAGGTTATTGAGTATGGATCAAATAGATATAGTTTTTGAGTATAGATCAAATAGTTATTGGGTAAGGATTAAATGGATACTTAAGTATAAATCAAGTAGTTATAAAGTATGTATCAAATAGGTATAGTATAGATTAAATAGTTATTAAGTAACTATTTAATCTATATTAGTATCAATTACTAGTATAGAGTATAGATTAAATAGTTATTGAGTATGGATCTAATAGATATAAAGTATAAATTGAGCAGTTATTGAGCATGGATGGATGTATAAAGTAGTTTTTAAGTATAAGTCAAATAGTTTTGATTATAGATTAAATAGTTACTGTGTATGGATCAAGAAGTTATTAAAGAGGTAGTCACTGGATTTGGATCCAGTAGCTCTGACTATTGATCAAATAATTGTTGAATATTGATCATAACATTGTTGATAATTGGTAAAATTGTTGATACATTACTTATTACAATATATTAATTAATCTAGAATTGATGTGCTTGTTTGAATCAAGCACATGTAATGCATTTTTCGGTGTGAGGTATTTTTTGTGCCGCACCTGTTGTAACTCTTTCAGACCCTGGCTCGCTCTCCTCCAGTCCCTTTACGGCTGTGACGGTCACCTGGTAGGTCACTCCAGGGGTCAGGTTGGGCAGCACTGTGTGGGACTCTCCTCCATCAACTGTGATCGTCATAGGACTGCCTGCAGGGCGCGATAGACAGCCAAGTTTTAACCGCTGAATGTGGCTGATTCAGGCACTTGATGCCAACAGCCACAAGAGGGCATCACTGTCTAAGAAAACTCTGCGTAATGACAAAGTGTCAAACTGAGCAGGCAGGCGCTGATGGGTAAAGCAGACGGCGGTGATAGACGACATCCACTAACAGGCCTTCATAACTGCGGATATGCATGCATGCTCTTCTGATCTGAAAACCTGAGCACATTATTCCGAGGCCAAAAAGGACACTGTGTTTCTGCGTGGGAGATTAAAGACCTGACATTTTTGCTAATATATCATACCAACTTTTCAAAGAAAGGAAAACCACATCAGGTTTCAGGAATGTTTTATGTCAATGTTCTGGGAATATTTAAGATCGTCAGTCACATCAGATGTGTCTGTGTCTGTAAAAACTTGGATTTGGGTTCAAGAAAACTGCATTATTTCTTACATAAGAGGCTGTGTGTAATAAATCACAAGGCCTGACATTCCACAGTAAGACAAGTCATATTTAAGAAATATAAAAAAGACATATAAGAGCAGTTATATGGCACACATGGTGTATTAAAGTGTGTGTGCTGTCAGTTCAGTAGCTGCACAAAAAATGGTTTTGTCATCTCCTGAGTTAGCAGGTTTGCTACCGACACCCTTGAGAATACTCTGAGTCTACACCAACCGTCAGATGGAGAAGCACTTACACAATATGAAATATAATTCTGCGTAGAAGGGCATGCTGCATGAGGCAGTATGTCATTTCCCCCATTTTAGTTGTAGTTACGTTAAATGTCACTTATAACTGTGTAGTTACACATTAACAATCATGTAATAACAATGTAACGACTCTATTGTCTGTTACAGATGCATTACAGAAGTACAGCTTGTGTAATTGACTCATGTTATGACATGCAAGTTCATCTTAATAGCTCTTACAGGACAATCAGCAGTACATATAAATACAGTTACCTTTGTCTTATTACACATGTATAACAATGTAACAGCTATTAAGATTTACAGTGATACACGTGTAATTACACATCCAGCTGTACCATTGAATACGTCACCAGTAGTATTAGTACCAATACATTGTTATTATATCTGCGTGAGTCAATTACACAAGCTGTACTTCTGTAATGCGTCTGTAACATACAATAGTGCACCAGTTGTTACACTGTTATTACATGATTGTTAATGTGTAACTACACAGTTATTACACACACGTAATATAAGTGGGACAAACTGTACAGTCTTTATATGGTGGGAACTTACCGCCTTGTATAGGCACGTAGGTGACCCGATAGCTGTCCACTCTAGCTCGGGGCACAGTCCAGTGAACAGTGGCAGAAGTGTCGGTGACCTCAGAGAAGCGGATGCCCCTTGGTGTTCCCAGGCCTTGCAGGAGACGACACAAAACACAGGACAAACGCAATTCATTAAAGGTGGGTGAAAAGTATCTCAAGCCAGTTGAAGAGCACAGAAATGAGAACCAGTCCTCAGTCACCCAAAGACCTGAACAGTCTTTTTCAGAAATGTAGAAAAGTAAGATATTACGATACCAGCTGACAGTGGTATCGAGGTTAATATCAAGATGGCTGAGAAGAACAGTGGAAAAACCACAGATGAGAAACGCACACAACAAAGAACACAGGCCTCACGGCCATTTGTCAACGCCGGGCCGAGGAATCTTGCGTGACAGACACGGGGGAGATTAACTTGCCCCATTACAGGAGCACAATGGTGAGACATGCCAGCGTCACACTCAAGAGGAAAGAGAGGCCCCCTGGACAGAGCCGGACGACCAGAGACAGACGCACATTCAGGACAGACACGGAGCGGTTTGCTCCGTCCAATGGATAAGACCCGTGACTAGACGGCCAGTTAAAGACATCAGACGGAGCAGGGAAGATAGAGGGAAAGAGGGAGAGAGAGAGAGAGAGAGAGAGAGAGAGCAACAAAGGAGAGGTAATAGGGTGGAAGAGAAAAAAGAGAGATTTGAGTACATTTGAGGGTCCTGAGCAAGTCTGTGGAGCTCACTTTTCATTGCATAGGCAGTGATTGTGATCTTTGCCTATAAAATCTGCTAGATAATGTATATCCTACACTACGGGTATATAAACTAGTCACATGCATCATTTCTTCTATAACACTTGTTCAAGTTCCCTTTGCCTTACAATGCCGAACATACACCCAGCCCGCTAGCGAAAGCCTTTCGAAGCTAAACGCCACTGCAAATATGGGTGAAAATGGAAGAGAGGCTTAGGGGTAGGCCGGCTGAGGAACAGTGGCGCTGTCATTGCGGTGCAGGGGAGCTGGGGGAATGGCTAAAAGACTTAAAGCTAATGCTAAGCAAACTGTATAAGGGAGAAGGGCTGGTTGGACGCTGTGTGAACGTGTTCTAGGCTAAAAGCTATAGACAACCCAGCTGACTGGCCACAATCTTTTCAGCTAGCTAGGAGGAAAACAGCACTATGCGATAAGGCTTGAAAATAATTGCAAAAAAATAAATGTTCTTGTCACAGTGCTAGGCTAGGCTATGCTGTGCTACATGGCTACTGTGATGTGGCTGCTGTACACGGGGATGTAAACCAGCCAATAAAAGCAGAGCTCTTCTTCTCTTCTTTTTCTTCTACAAGCCCACCATAAAAGAAAGATTACTGTGCTTCTTTCTCAGAGTAAACTAACAGGGTGGTAAGTAGGCCTGCTAAACCACATCTGAGCACTTTCAGCCCGAACCAAAGTCACATGCTTACTATTACATATATCTAAACACTAAACAACTTTAAATACTCAATAAATGCATTATTTGGCACCCCTAAAAATATAGCATCAGTACAAAAGTCAAGCTCTGGGATTACACCAGTAACTAGAGAGACTTCCTGTCTATTTGAGAAGTGGGATTAAGCTCTGCTTATATTGCCCAGCAGTCCGAAGTGCCACTCTGACGGAAATCACTCACAGATTTGAACCTATGCACCCTACAGTTGTCGTCCTGGAATGTAGAAATGTCAATATCATGTTCTGCTTGAACACGAAGCACAACGTTAGCGAAGGAGTGGACTAAAATAGACAGGAATTCTCACCAGGGAGTGGTGTGAACCTTACCTGACAGAATTGGCACTGTCAGTAAGGCAAGGGGACTCGTAACCAAGCATTACAGAAACCGGAATCATGTATGGGACGATATCTTTGTTTAGGGAACTTATTTAGATAGTATTTCCATTACACTACTGGTTGATATCCTTCCTACTAGATAGCACTGGACTGCCAGTTAAATCCATTAGTATATAAAGTAGTGGTTCCCAACCCTGGTCCTACAGTAACCCTTAATTAGCATATGTTAGTGTTTTTGCTGTTCTTACCACCCCCTCTTAAGGTGAAGTCGGTGTGCTAGAGCAGGGAAAACACTCAAATCTGCATGGTAGGGATACTCTATTGCCAAGGTTGGGAAGCTCTGCCTAAGCCTGACTCAGGACCAGCAACAGAAATGTCAGGAACACAGATATGACACATAAGACAAACGAGGCTTGACACAGCACTGAACAAACACTCGCAAGAAGAGGTTACTTTCTAGACTAAACAGACTGTCTACATAGCTGAAATCATCTTGTGAGCAGCACTGAAATCACTCTGAAGGGACGGAGGTGAAGTACCAGTTAGGTCATGGGTCAAGTTGCGCCTTCATTGGCTTGCAGCAATTGCTTGTAGAAAATGCAACCAAATACCTGTTCGAGCTACGCCCAAAACGGGCTGGAAGTTCCGTCCCGCAATTATCCCAAAGAGCTCGATTTGGTACTCTGTATCCTCAACGAGACCAGAGACCACTTCTGTTCTCTTGTCTCCTGATACCCTCATCTGCTTTGACTCGGCCAATCCGTTAGAATCAGTGACTTTGATAACAAAAGTTTCAAAGGTGTCCTCTGGAGCTGTCCATCCCAGCGTAAAACCGTCCGTCTTGACTTTGGAGACGAAGAGATGATCCACCTCCGGTTCGGCCTCTAGACGTATAAAGGAATACAGGTGTTCTTCTGATGAGCTCCAAACATCTTAGCTTTTAATTAAAGCAGTCATTTAGATCTTTGAACCCTCAGGCCCACACCTGGTTATTTTGCATGCTTCTTTGGGTTAACGGGTGCTACATTAAAGGTAAAGGCAAGAACATGGAAGGTGGAACATGCAAAGAGGTTCTGAATAGATAGTGAAACAACTGAGAGAATCTAGACCATCCATTCTATCAAGAACACCAAAGACACAGAAATGTTAGTAAGAAAGGTAATGGTTCTTTAAGTCTTGGAAAGTATAGTTACCATTGAGTATCTCAGTTGATGAATTTGATACTACACACACTATATGGACAAAAGTATTGGGACACCTGATCGCCTGTTGCATTTTCCGCAACTGTCTCTGCTATTCAGAGGAGGCTTTCTACTAGATTTTGGAGCATTGCTGTAAGAGTTTGATTGCATTCAGCGACAAGAGTATTTGTGAGTTTAGGATGTTGGATGGTCACCACCCTACCTCGATAATTCCCAACCTTCCTAACTCATTCCAAAAGTATTGAACGGAGCACCAGCCATATATATCACTTTTTACCGCTCTAGTCCACGCCTGGCATTCGACTTGGTGCAAATAGGCTCCTGTTTATCTACTGCAGGAAGTCTTATTCTATTTGCAGTACTTCTACAGAGCTAGACAAGCTAATTGTGTCAGAAATGGGTGCAACTTAAAGTAACTGATTGTGAACAGACACATTCATACATTTGGACATGTAGTGTAGCACAATGTTAGCCCTTAAATTCTGTCTTCAAATAAGAGTTCTGTAGAAGAATTACGCTTTTATTTAACATGCAACAAATTTTGTTGACGGAGAAAGAAGAAGAAGAAGCCCGCTGTTCCAAATGTGGCATTGGTTTACGATCGGATTTTGGGAAAAGCATCTTCTAAGACAAAATAGCATTTGAGAAACCTCCAGGGTGAGCTGAGCAAACAAATGATCACGCTTTAAACAAAGGCCTTTGTTGCTGCCAACCCAAGCTGGTTAAGTATTAAATCTCAAGGGCTTGCTGTCTAATTCCTTTGGTCTCCAGAAAATCGTGCCATTACCACCACATAAATGTGGTCGGATGCAAAAAGTCTGATTGTTCTCACTCTCCAAGCCGTCTAAGGTCATTAGCATCATGGAACATGATCTACTATGCAGGAACCCTTCACGGCTTAGCATAAGCTTTCTTCTGCGCATGGATAGACGTGCAAAAAGTGAGTGTAACAAAATATCCTTTGATGTGATCCATAATTCATCATGTATTGTTGGTGGGATTACTAGTATGACTATCATCATGAAGTGAAGCCTCGCAGCTTAATCCTCTTTGTGGCAGTCAAATACAGTAGCGCGAGAAACAAGCGAGTGAAGCAACCTGAAACACCATTAACTTTCTGTCCCTCCATCTGTAGCCTTAAAAAGCTCTCAGTTTAATGACGGCCGTTCTGAGTGCAGCATTACATAGAAAGCAAAGCATCCCCCCAGTTATTATCTCAAGCCAAGAAAAGAGCCATTAGATCCACAAAACAATGAGTACATTGAAACAGCGAAGCTAAGTGGGCATATAAGCAAGTGCTCCAAAGCACTGCAGTAGTATGTCAATGTTTGCCTTCATTACTGAGGAAAGGTTCTTCTGGTGGATGGTGGAAGTTTCAGATTCAACAGCCATTGTTGCATCCAACCCAGTCAACACCACACTTAGCAAATCTCTTGTTGTCGTCCTTAACTAACCCGTCCTATTCAGCAGTTGCTGTAACTCTTCTGAATACTACAGCAAAGACGAGAGGGCCTCCAAACACTTGACCGGACTGGACCTCTCCTTCCTCTCCAGCTCAGGATGATGTGAGAATCACTAGCTACTTGTTGCGAAGGGAAGAAGTGGTTGGAAATGAAACCCAGCGAGGACAAACCCTGTGGAGCTGTCACTCTTCATTAGCGCAGAGCGCTAGCTTGAGAGAACTGTCAGTAGGAGTGTTGGAGGGGGGTTGATGTGTGGGCGTTTTAAAGAGTGCTAACATGTGGTAGCCACAGATCACTTTCATCGAGCTGGTCTCTGCTAAGTCTCTCAGCTCGGACAAAGAGCCGTCTGTTCCTGGAGGAGGAACAAGGCGCCAGCTAACCTGTGGAAAAAGGGGTTCACGGGCGTTCATGCTAGCATTACTTAAGGCGGTAAGATTGTAGCATGCCAAATTATAGATAATATAACTGGGTCACGACTAGAGTCCTTCTGAAGAATTTCTGGAATTCACAAATGGTTCTTGGCCTGGGTGTATGGTTCGAGGAGATGGTTTTAACGGGTCTAGAACCTTTACAATGTTCCTCACACATTATTAACAAATGGTAAAGTGTCGTGAGGTACCAAAAGTGGTTCTTCTGTAATATCAGTGCCTATATATGCTTACCATACACCGATCAGCCATGACATGAATACCACCTAGACTGTTTTCCATCTGTTTCTCTGCATAATTTGTTCTTCAATGGTCAGGACCCCATAGGACCACCACTAAGAGGGTAGGTATAGTGTTTAAACACTGTGTCCACTCACTGTCCACTCTATTAGACCTAGTTGGTCCACCTTGTAGATGTAAAGCTCATCTGTTGCTGCACAGTTTGTGTTGGTCGTCCTCTAGTCTGTGGTCATCAGTGCTCACAGGACGCTGCTGCCCACAGGATGCTCTTGGCTGGTTGGTGGACTGTTCTTAGACACTGAGGTGTTTAAAAACTCCAGCAGCACTGCTGTGTCTGATCCACACATACCAGTGCAACACACACTACTAACACACTACCAACATGTCAGTGTCACTGCAGTGCTGAGAATGCTGACCCACCACCCAAATACTACCTGTGGGATGGGGAGGTCTTGACTATTGAGGAACAGGGTGAAAGGAGGCTAACAGTAAGTTTGCAGAGAAACAGATGGACTACAGTCAGAAATTGTAAAACTACACAGTGCTCCTATTTGGGAGGTGGAGCTGATATAATGGATGACAAGTGTAGAAACAATGAGGTGTTGTTCAGGTTATGGCTTAGCGTCCTGCACTAAGATGGGACCGAGTTCAAATTGTGTGTTTTAAGTTGGATACATTTGGTCTGCTGTTAGATTGATTTCAGCTTAATCGGTTTGCCTTATTCATTTCACCGATTAGCATGCACA
Source organism: Salminus brasiliensis (assembly GCF_030463535.1). Taxonomy (NCBI): domain Eukaryota; kingdom Metazoa; phylum Chordata; class Actinopteri; order Characiformes; family Bryconidae; genus Salminus; species Salminus brasiliensis. Next base: position 7,318,808 of record NC_132897.1, read on the forward strand.
CTGTCAAGTCGACCACGACTGTGGCCCCTGCAGCCTCTGCTTGACAAATGCCAAGAAAATGTGTGAAAGTGAGGCTGGAGAATGAAGGCTGTTGCAGAGTTCGAAAACCGAGTCTGCATACTGACGAGATCTTTAAGAAGAAATGACAAAAACCCCTTGGGATCGCTTTCCTGGCAGGCCGCTCCTGCCCAGTCGGCATCTTTATTTGCTGAGTAACCAAGCAAAGCTGAAAAACTGCATCTTGGAGCTAATATCTAGTGTCAACAGCAAAATGTAGTGGGCTGTGGAGCTATCACAGCTACGTTGTTTGGAAACATTTGTCAGAATGATCTTCTGTCCTGGGAAAGAAGGGTTTTGTATTTGCTATAGTGGTGCTGGTGCTTAAATGCAAAACACGATGCACTGGCATGCCTACAATGCATGTTGTAGTCTGTGGCCCATTAAAAATAAAAGGCTATTATTAGCCTGACTTTTCTTTGGCTGATAGGCATAAATAAGGCTGTGATCATGGAGGGAGGTCAGCCTGTGCACCTGCAGGCTTTGTCTGTGATTAGGCAGAGCAGAATGTGCAGGGCTTCATTATGCTGTAGTGCAGGTGTGCTCTGAATGTGTGCATGCTCCAACTCGCAAGTGTGGTCCAGTATGACATTAGCGCTGGATCTACAAAAGCCGACGTGAAAGGGTGGCTTGTGGTTTTTGGTGGTAGCACTCTTACAGTTCAACAGAAAAAAAGAAAATGTGGACATATTAATACTATATGGACAAAAGTACTGGGACACCTGCTCATTTCTTTTAAAGTCAAAGGTTTGAAAAAAAAGAGTTGATCCTGCTTTTGTTGGAGTAACTGTCTCTACTGTCCAGGAAAGACGGCTTTCTACTAGATTTTGATTTAGATTGCTTGAGGATTTGATTGCATTCAGCCACAACAATGTTAAAGCTGTCAGGATGTTGGATAATCACCATTCCCACCATTGATCATCTCCTCAACTAATTTCAAAAGTACTGGATGGAGCACCAACCATCATTCCAGAGAACACAGTTCCACTGCTCCACAGCTCAATGCTGAGGGGGCTTTATACCCCTCTAACCCACACCTGGCCTTAGGCATGGTGCCAATAGGTTCATGTTTATCTGCTCTAGAGAGTCCTGTGTGTGTGCATTCACACACCTGTTTCAGCAATGGCTGCAGCTTAAAAGAAGCTGAATGTAGGGGAAAATAAAGGGGTGTCCACAAACATATGGACATATAGTCTATATTTATCTTTATTGAGCTAATAGATATGATTCTAAAACTGGATTGGTTGAACCATGTTCAAAGGCACATAAATCTATATTAACACACCAAATTTTTAAAAACGCTTATGCTGCTTGGCAACCATGGCCTACTGTTAGCAGTCTGTATAGCTTAGCATAAAGATTATTATTGCAGTAACTATTAAAGATTAAATGTACTCCCTAAATATTAGTGTATCTTATCATATATTTACCAGGGATTTACCACTTTGCATTCTGGCTAAACCACCTGAAAACCTGGTAAAATTACAATAACAAATGCTTTCCTAAGGCTAATTGCTTTCTATATTGCTCATAAGTGGATACTTCCAGTTCTAAAACTTGATGTATTTACACATTTCAACTGAATTCTGGTTAAAGGGGGTTTTATGCCACTCCTTATCTGTGGTAAACCACTAAACAGCATCCTTAGTTATTGAGGAGAAAAACCTTTATAAGCCTTTGTATTAGTGCATGCTGCTAGATTAACTGCTATAAGCGTTAGCTGTTAGTCATCATTCAGCATCCAGTGTGTTCTACAGAGTGTGAAGGCATTAGTATTAGATCTGAGTTGCTCCTCGAGAACGTGTTAGGAGTTATTCTTAGTGAAGGTACAAAGAGAGGGTGCTTAAAGGAGACTTGACGCCTCGGCACCGAGCGAACGATGGTACCTGTGATGGCCTCGGCAAAGACTGGCTCTAAGAGATCTCCCCTGTACATCCCATACAGAGTGACCCTGTAGAAAGTGCTGGGAGAGAGGTCAGTGATGGCTAAGCTGAACTTCTGCCCTGAAAGAGTGTGGTTCTGGCCTTCCGAGAGGCCGTCGGGGTCGGCCACTTCGATCACAAAGCCCTCAAACTCCCCTCTCTCCAGCTCCCAGGAAACATTGAAGCTGTCCCAGGACACCTCAGAGATGGTCATGTTGCCAACCAGCGGCTTTTCGTTGTCTGGATGATAAACAGAAGGGGTTAAGCAAGCAGGCAGTGGAGCACAGGTACATGTGTACAATGGGCACGGCCTGTAGTAAGACCATGACCAGGGCCGTGATGGGTGGAGGTCTAGTTAGGTCTTCTTTCTTCGGGGTGAGTATACTGTTCTGTAGTAAAGTGCCAGATTTACAAGACAGGACATATGACAACAGATGTGAAGGACAGAGCTCAAGACAGTATATAAGCAGAAAACATAGAACCGGACTTGTGACAACTCAATTTCTCCATTTCTTTTTCATTGTCATTATACCCAATTCAAAGTTTACTCTTTCTCTAGAAGCTAAAACGTTTTACCACTCCCTGACATTTGAATTAAGTCAAATTAGTGCAGAGAAGAACATACTGCTGCAAATTTACATTATGTGTGCATTTTATAGCTGTCAAACTTCATCAGAACAGGCCTATATTTGCATTCCATTAGTGTAATTGGGCAGTAAATTGCATTTTCTGCTCCAATCTCAACTTAAAAATAGTTTCTTCCAATTAGGTATTGCCAATTAACCCCCTTTTCGTAGCTCCTCTTAACACTAGCAATGCTCCTGCAGTACATATGAAGCCAGTCAACCACCACACCAAGAACTCATCACTTTTAAGCAATGTTGGGCAGATAGCTTAAAAGTGATGAGGGGAGACAACGCCATCTTCCCACCAGGAGAGAGCATGGCTAATTATGCTCTCTCAGACTGCGGCTGCTGATGGCAAAGCAGCAAACTCGCCACCCCTGGGCCATGGTGGTAACGCATTAGACCACTAAACACAGGCATGTTTTACAGTCATTTACAGTGAAACGTCTGTAGTTTTTCATTAATTCAACATTTGTATCCTTTGAAATTTGAAAAATTACTGATGATTTCCAGTGGATACAGTTTGCTGTTTTCATCACCAACTTCCAGTGAGAGTAACAGAAGCTGCATGACTGTGCATCTATACAGATGCTATACAGTAACTATCTATACTGCTATAAAGATCTATACAGTAACTGACGTATAAGCAGTCAATGGTTCAACTCATAAATGAAGCCTCTCACTCTTGCCCTCACTCATACAGTTTTTGTATGCTTGTAGAAGCTCCAGATCTCATCAGAACAGATGCAGGTGAACATAAATCCAGTAAAAAGAAACAAGAGCTTCTCATTCTGAAGAACGTAGGTAAGATCTTTTGAGCTAGTCTGAAGAACAGAGCTCGGTTCCTTCAGGTTTCTCCTGGATGCCCCCCCAGTCCAGCCAGCACAGCGTGGAGGATGTGTTCAACTCCAGCAGCAGCAGCAGCAGCAGCAGCAGCTCACCTGATTTACCATCATTAAGCCCTGATTTACCACCAAACCAGGTGTTGATCTGAAGAGAACTCTAAATAATACTAGACTCCATGAGGAGAACTTTGGAGATTGGAGACTGATTGTAGGAATGTTTTTGGTATTTATTCTAATATCGGAGTTTTACTGAGGAAATAAACACTTACTGCTGAGATAAGGAGTCTCATTTTCACAGGAACTAAAGGTTTTGCACAGAACTGTACATTGAACCCTTTTTACTTTACTAGAGTGTACAGCAACATACTGATGATTCAGCCTGCACAAATATGAACAGTTGGGAGGCTCAATATAAAAGAAAAATGCATTAACAGCATTAAACAATGACATTAATAATTGACAGTATTACATTAGTGTGCTTTTACCATGTTAACCTTGACAGCACTCTTACATTTGCACGGCTCTGACATATACATTAGCATAGTTTGGCTTTACAGGAGAGAGAAAAAAACCTTCTCCACTTTCAATGGAAGTCAATGTAAAAAGTTTAAAAAATAATTAACATTTCCATTGGTCCATTCATGATGACATCTGGATTGGAGATACATTTTTTTTTGTGTTAGCGGTGATATGATACGAGACTATGGTACGTTTGAATCAAGTAAAGCCAATGCATTGTATTTCTCGGTTTACTAGAAGCTCTCCAGAAAAGAGGACATGCTGAACCCATTTGGAGATTTTTTCCATGACAGCTGAAATACAGCAATTCTGTAAACTCCCTCGTTCATTTTTCTGAACTGTCAACAATAGTAACACACTGCACAAACTATGTGGAATGATCTGAGAGAAACTTGTCCCCTCTCTGAGCCAAGAGTAATCAACATCTGCGTCTGTTGATCTCCAGTTCCGTTCCATCTGTTCCATGCAGAACAAACATCTGTCCATGCAGTGATATACGGGCGCATGCCGTTGTAAAGTCTGCAGTGATAAACAGGCTCGTTTGCGCAGTCACCCTTTGGTCTTAGCCCATTAACAGCAGCCATGCACCTGACTTAACAGCTTGCTGAGGCAGCTCTGGTATTAATGGCTTGGAGAGAAGCCATTAATTCCTGAAGGTTCTGCGTAGCCTGCCTGAGCAGAGGTACGCCGAACACTTCAAAAAAAGTGAGGGGCAGCCATGCAGCGCAGCGCAACCCGTAATTGAGTATCATTGTGCTCCGTCAGCATTCATGAGCCGAGAGGAGCAGATAGCTTGGAGATGCACCACAGGCTGCCATTATCCTCTCAATGCACATTCAAGTGGGCACAAGCATGGTGGGCAAAATGGAATGAAAGACAATGAGGACGGAGTGAATGACTTTCTCAGGCATCAGCTGAGAATTTGCTTATGAAAGGTAACATTGTGAGCGAGGTTCAAAACTTTCAATTAGCATTCCATTGACTTCCATTGTGGCCCATCAGCTATACATTCATCTAATTCATCACATTTAGGATAATATATAGTCTCGGCTGGGACAAAACCTTGTATCTCAGTTTTTTTTACATCAGCCTTTTTTACATTATACTATATTATGACTAATAGAAATAATGGTTCACAGATAGGTACAATGTCAAAAAGTTGCCATTTTGGACTATATATATATATATATATATATATATATATAAACACTGAAAGGTCTTTGCATGACATATATATATATATATATATATTCATAGTCAGCCTTCTTAACTTTCAGTGCAAGTCAATGTAAAAAGAGTAATTCTGGAGCATTTATATTTGTCAGTTCACCACTAAACCCTTCCAAATTTGAGATACAACGTCCGATATTGCCCGCCAGCATTTTATATATATATATATATATATATATATATATATATATATATATATATATATATATATATATATATATATATGCATTTCTATATGCATGCATGCATGCATGCCTTAGATATGGCCTTGCTTTAGCACTGGTACATTGCCTCTGTTTTCTTTCATAAGGAAAACATCAAAATTGACCATTCATAATATTGAAAAGCACTGGAGCATTTATGAACATGCAGTCCACCAGAACACAAAGCTATATATATAAAGCTTATGCCTTAGAGGTCAGCAGGTACAGGCTGATTTTCCTAACCTTTATAGTCACATTATTAATGTGTCCTTACTTAGTTACCACGTAATTGTTCTTTACATTATGTCACAATTTCATGATGAATGGACCAATGGTGTTTCTCACAAATGACTTGGAATTAAATCTTGACTTCCACTGAACGGTTTTTACAAGGTTTTTGCATGACAGTGACATATGTATATATACATAAGCATTAATATATATAATATTTAATTTAGCAGTAATTTGATGAGTGTCAGTGCAATGTGTTTACTTACATACATATTTCAAATCTCTGCTAAAGGAAGCCCAGTATTAACTGTAGTTATCATTCCACACCTGGTTTGGCTAATCAGTCTTTCATTGAGTGAAATAAAGTCTGCTGCTGGTGCAAGTTCATGTGATGGTCATGTGAATATCATGCTTTTCCAAGCAAAACCACACTTATGTGGTTAAAATGCCTTTAAGTAGTTGCTGTCTAAGACTTCCGCTCAGTACTGTAAACATGCATATATACTGTATGTGTGTGGGTTAATGTATGCTTGTATATTCACAAGATCCTCAGATGCTGCTGAAAGCATACTGTCCCTTAATGACCACAAACGATGGGTCCCCAGACACTTGAGCTGAAATCCTTGTAATCCTTTCAGCGTGGCACCCAATGATTGTCCATCAGGAGAAAGGCCCAGACCGAGAGGTCTCCCTGCCCCCACTCCACCCCACCCCGCCTCATCCCATTATAGGCCTGTGGAGAGTGTACGCTTCATGTTTGCACTCCGTGTCTGGGGTCGATAATGGCAGCAGAAATGAATTTGCGGGGATTATAGCGCTCCTGATTTCGGAGGCACTGTTTTAGCCGGCGCCTCAGCATGGGGCCTATTTATTTCCCCGCCCCACTGTTCATTGCGGTCAAATCACACAAAGCCAGAGGGGCGTGGCCTCATTTGGACAATTATCACATGAATGAGCTTTGTTTGTGTGTGGCTTGTGTGGCATAGTCCATATCTTTGGCAAGTGAATGAATATAGTCTTATCCCTTACGCCATACCCCTTTTTCCTTGACTTTGACGACTGCGTGGGGATACAAGGGGTATTATTTGGAATGAAATATTTAGTTTGGATGTTCCAGCAGCACTTTAAGCACCACAAAAATGGCATAATCACCCGTATTCGTCTTTCCCTTGTTACTTTAAGAAGCAAAATAAATCCACATGTTGTAAATGTGGAACTGAAGGAGACCAGAAATGTAAAGTTGGAAGTAACAATGAATTCAATTCATTCCTCAGCTCGGCTCCTGGGCTTGGCGGCAGGCAGACTATAGGGATAAAAAAAAGATCTCCCTGGCCAGGAGGGTAGCAGACAGCGTGAACCTAAAATGAAATTTATGGAGCTTTGTACACACTGCCTTCACACTCCAAAAGAAATATTGACCATTTTTGGGGGGAGAAAAAAAATAAAAGGGAATCCATTCCTTAGCTGGCCTACCATGCCTGGTGGCTGGGCGAATGAAGTTACACAGCAGATAAATCGCTCTTTCTGGCCGAGAGGTTTGGAAAGAGCTAAAACATAGGCCTATACAAAATTGACTGAACTTCAAGAAGGCAAGAATGTGAAGTTATAGCTATTTCAGATAAAACTGACCACTGTATAGCAGTGCGAATCAGTGGCCGTGTGGGTTTACTGTGGTCAGGGGGTTACTGACCTGTGGATGCGGAAAGAATGGCTGGTACGCTCTTCTTTCTTCCTCGTTCGGTGGTGAGGGTGATGGTGTACAGCATGCCTGGGATCAGGTTCCTCAGGGTATAGGTGCTGGCACTGCCTGGAACCTCCAGCTCCGTCCTATGGCCATCAGCAGACAAGAACACCAGCCTGTAGAAGTCGAACTTAGCCAAGGGTCTTTTCCAGATGAGCACCAGTGTGGTTTCTGAGGTCTCACTCACTTCCAGGTCCTTAGGAGCATCCAGGTCTGAGAGAAAGATTAGGGTTCATGCAAGTAAGTTCATATGCTACATGTGGTTGGTATAACACTGCTGTCCCTGTGACAGACTAGTACCACACCAATAATAGTCATTGAGAAGACTCCTAATGTGGATGTCCTAGAAAAATCACTGGTTCCTTAAAGACTTTTCGTTTTCAGTGAATGGGTCACAACCTGGGGTGCTTGGGGTCCCTGGTCCTGGTGATTCACCACCTGCAGAATTGAGTTCCAACCCTAATTAAGCTCACCTGATCCAAACAATGAAGTGATTCAGGGGTATTTTAATATTAGTGTGTTGGATCTGGACTCTCCAGGATTAGGACTGGGCACCCCTGTCCTACAGAAATTAAAGTTTTTTCGGAAGCATATGTACAGGAAACACTGGGGAACATTTTACATTTAGGTTGTATTGTAATCCATTGATTCCTAATGTTCATCTAGCATAATTTAAAGGTTTTAGTTCTTTGATTAAATTGTAAAAGTGTAATTTATCACATTAACATTTTTTTCCTTCTCTTTGAATGTTGCATCAGAGATCAGCTTGATTTAAGTGATATATTGCAGCATCTTACCAGTTACAGCATTGGTAGTGGTGGGCAAGCTTTCCCTCTCATCCTTGATTGCTGTCACTCCCATTCCATACTCTGTTCCAGGCCTGAGCCCTGTTGAAGAGATTGACCAAAGAGGTCATGAGGCTGAAATTCTCAAAGAACACAATAGATTCAATACGTATTTATGAAGATTTATGTTTGGAGTTAAACAGCGAAGGTTGTATATTAATTACTTAATTCGTAAGTCAGGCTACATTCACACAGCAGGTAAAAGGAGCCAAATCCAATTTTCTTTCTCTTTTTTTTTAGGCTGTTCACACTATCTTTTAATATGACCCAAGATCTGACATTAGCCTGAACAGTTCATGCTCCTAAACTGAAAGAGCAAACAGTTTACATGAGAATTCATCTTTGCCAGCATCACAGGAGCTATCAAGGAGTTCCAGTGTCTGACAGCTGGGAAAAGGGCATGTTATTCGGCCACGGCCACTACTTTGGGTCAAGCCCTTGATTTTTTAAAACTGTTAAGCTTTTTATTTGAAAAAAGCGTCAAAGGACACTGCAGCAGCACCCTCCTTTCTTTAGAAATGTCTTCAAACACGGAGTGGTTGCGATACTGACCTTCTAATTTTGTCTCAATGAGAACTCTGTTACCTGGCTATCCCGCCACTGCTGTCGTCCGTGTTCTTGTCTCCACAGCGAATGTCAAGTATAAGACACATTCTGATCTGGCTGTTCACATAACGGGTTTCCATACCAGTGAAAGTGAGCCAAATTGGAACTGAACATGTCATATTCAGTGTGTTTTTTACCATTCACACTGCCACACAGCGTCAAATATGACATGCTGTGTGAACGCAGCCTTAGTCAGGGTATGGTCTAGGTACCAGAGTTCTTGTGGACTGCTGGACGTTTTTTTCCCCCCAATATCCACACCAATAACTTCTGTCCTTCTATTTACAGTTCATTATAGTATAAACACCCTCCTCCCCAAACCCTATCCAGTCAGCAATAAACCCAGACGCTCTACCCGAAAGCTGAAGACTGCAGACTGACAAGCCATACAGGATGGATAGACCAGACAGACAAACAAGAAGATGCAATGTCCAGACAGAACCATAAACACATGTACATGTAGATTATAAGGTTTATTATTATTAGGTGAAACAAACTGAGTTAGGCGAATATAAAAGTGTCCTGGGAAATTCCATGGGGTGTATTTACGATGTTTTTGGACTGTCTGAGAAGCTTCACTATTGTAGTCTATTTTAATAATTGCCATCAGTCAGTTTTAAATTTCAGCCGTGTGCCATTTCAATCACCTCTTCTCCACTGGCTGTATCAAAGAGGCACTCACTGCAGGCCAAAAGCAATATTTACTGTCTTACAAGAGGCACTTAGATCAGTATAGCCCCTGCTGATAAGGGCCCCCAGCTCAAATCCCAGCATTTACTCCTCTTAATGCCTCTATTGGCTCCAACAGAGGTCACTGCACAGGAGTCTTCTAGCATGAAATTACACCTAATGCGGAGGAAACTCTTACTATCAATAAAATCACGAGCGTGACAGCAATTATAGATAATAACTGTGTGAAAGAGACATGTAGTGAGGTGTGTGAGTGTGTGTGCGTGTGCGCATGTGTAACACACTCGGTTATTACAACAGACTCGGTGCCTTATGAAGGGAACGGGCCTCCCAAGGACAAAGGAGCAGACCAGACAAAGAATCTATTACGCGTTTTGAATATATTTTTCCCCCAGCCTGGCTAATCCCTCCGTGCAGTAACACATGGCATTAGAGAATGAGATTGCCTCAAAGCACTGTGTATAATAGGAGCCGTTCTTAGATTGAAAAAAAGGAAAGTCTACTTTCCTTGTTTGACTAGGATTTTCACATTGAAACAAGTGCCAGTGTTATTTCATTTAAGGCTTGAATGCACAGTCCCTCTGGCCATTTTCACACCAAGTAGGCCCTTTGTGGGCGGGTGAATGTTTCATGACATAAAAAACAAAGAGACCCATTTGGAAATAAGTGCGCTGAATTGCACACTGAACACTGGAGATTGTGGAAAAGGATTTATGATTAGCTGCCTTAAATACCTGGCAGAGGCCAGACACTGGGCTAGTTCTGGTTATTCACTAATTGGCTCCTGATATCCACATTGAAATGCTGAAATTAATTTAGTCTATACCTTCTAAAAACACTGACATTAGACACTGCATGGAAGATCTGACCATCTCTGACCGAAACGATAGCCTTACCAGTGATCTTGGCTTGAGTGGTGTCCTGTGGGCCTGAAGGGAAGGTAAGTTCCCCATGCTCCCCTCCAGACAGCGGGCCGTACTTGATGCGGTAGCTGGGGACGTTAGCCTGGCTGTTTTTCCATTCCAGGGTGATGGTCTCATCAGTCTGCTCAATCGCATGCAGGTTCTTGGGGGCATCCAGGTCTGAAACACAACAACCCAGGTTAGGGGCAGTGGTGGCTATCGATAACATGGTTGTGGGTTTGATTCCCGGGCTCGGCAAGCTGCCACTGTTTGGCCCTTTACCCTCTCTGCTCCCCGGGCGCTGGAGTTGGCTGCCCACCGCTCTGGGTGTGTGTGTACTCACTGTGTGTTCACTACTACAGATGGGTTAAATGCGGAGGACATATTTCGCTGTACAGTGTACAGTGACAAATACGTGCACCTTTACCTTCTACAATGCCTTCTTGTGGTCCTCTGGGTTGACTCTGACCCTGGAGGTCTAACAATGTCAATCTCAAAATCTCAAATACTCTACATATACACCATATAGAGTGTTCCCAGTTCCCGGGTGAAGCTAATCTATTTCTGTTCAATTTATCAAACCAAGTGTACTCTGTTCATCAAAGGAAAGGGACCACCACAGCACCAGATGGTGGACTATTCTCGGCCCAGCAGTGACACTGACACGGTGGTGACATGTTAATGTGGATTGTGCCGGTACAAGTGTTGTGCTGGTTTGAGAACTGTGCAGGCACAGCAGTGTTACTCGTCTTGTGGTGGTCCACAGTGGTCCTATGGTGCTTTCATTGATTGGCGCGGTAGGGTCTGTCTGATGAATTGTGCAACAACTTCATAGTTTAAAGTCACAGTCAGCAATATCAGTATTACCAAAAACGTGCACCTACAGTAGATGTAACTGATAGTACTGTAGATGTACTGTATATACATCCTGCATATCCAAATATAATCTCAGAAAAACAGTGCTAAACGTAATGCTCTTGTCACAGGGTGGTATCCTAGGGGGTACATCTTTACTGAGGGAACCTATCTGGTGAGAAAGTGAACACAGTCACCCTTAAGACATATGCAAGTAGCTTAGTAAAGCACCTTTACTGTTATTAGAGATTATCGTTAGTCTTATGCAGTACAATAAAACATCTTATGGACAGTGGTGGCTTCGTGGTAAGAGCACTGAGTTATTGATCACTAGGTTGTGGGTTTGATACCCAGGTCTTCTAAGTTGCCCTTATCAGAAAAAGGGTATTGAACATGTGCAGGTATTGTACAGGTAAAGGACAATGTACATCTGTGCACCCACTGTACCTCAGGGTAACAAGGTTACAACCCTGTGATTAAAAACCTAGTACACTGTCAGAAAAAGGGGGCTTAGAGTACTGGGTTATTGATCACAAGGCTTTGGGTTTGCCACTTTCAGAAAAAAGGGTAGGGTAAAGGTCCTTATTGTCCAACTGTGTACCCACTGTACCTTACTCTGTAGTTTAGTAGATCCGGGTATTGAACCCACAACCTTGTGTTCAATAACCCAGTACACAGTCAGAAAAAGGGTAATGTACAGGTCCTTAGGATCCAACTGTGTACGTACTGTATCTTATTAATAGTGGTGGCAGCTTAGTATATCCGAGTATCGAACATAAAACCTTGTGATCAATAACCCAGTCCTTATGTCCATAGACCCAACTTTACACCAGTATACCATATTGACAGTGGTGGCTCAGCGTTAAAGCCCTGTGTTATTGATCGCTTGGTTGTAGGTTCACTACAACAGTCTACAGTCTGCTAGGCTGTCTCTGTTGGGCCCTTGAGCAAAGCCCATATTTCTCTTGTATTTTTGTCTGCTAATTTTAAAAGACACTACATGAACAAAGTTAAATTGAGAGTTGAGTCTCTGACCTGTGGTAAAGATCTCGTGGATGGGTACGCTGGTCATCTCCCCCCTATGGGCGCTCAGAGACACTCTGTATTCCGTATCTGGGTACAGCTGGGCCAGGTGGTACTGGGTGTCCAAAGATGAGAGTTCCACTGTGTTCATGTCTGAGGAGTCAGTGACTGGGGCATAGGACACAGAGACTCCATCCACCTGAGCTACGGGCTGGAACCAGGTGATCAGGGCAGTGCTGTCCGTTATGTCTCGCACGGCCACCTGGCTGGGGGCATCAATCACTGCATGGAGGAGAAAGTGAGAAAAGGATTGAGAAGTGATATTCAAGCAAGGGCAAAAAGGCAACTACATCTGCTGAATGCCCAAGCTAAACAGATTATTTCACTTTATAAATAGTCCCACGGATCATCAAAGCATCAAAGGTTTGTGTCGGGAATGCTAAATCAGCTGCTTCTGACATGCTTTGGGAATTATACTGTGTGTATTTAAGGTCATTGAAATGGATTATTTGTAATTTCCTTAGATCATGTATTCCTAGGGAGGGAGAGGAGGCTCCTGCGGGGGGAAATTGGTTCGCCGCATGAGACGCTGTGGTGAGGGGTCATCTTTCTGTGAGCAGTAGATAAAACAGAAAATCAGCATTTTTGCTTGGAGCACATTTGTGGGTGTGCAAAGCTGCAGGACTCTCCAGGGACGAGTGCTTCATGAGCAAGGAGAGCACAGCTCACTTTCAGCAATTAGTGCCCCCTCCCCAAGCACTTCTAGACGGGAATATAATCTTAGAAATGAAGCAACAAGCATGCTGGGAGACGTCTTCAAAACTCTGGAGACTGCAGAGCTTCAGATTGGATTTTATGTATTAGCATCTGGTATCATTTGAAGAGAAAGCAGAATTCTTAATTGGACCCTGTGAATACCAACTACTGTTGTTGTATTTAATGAATTGTGCTCTCATAAACTCTTGGTTATCTTTTCCCTCCGCTGGGCTTTGAGGTATTTCCCTTCAGCTAAACGTTTAACTTGAAATAATACACCACAAACGCTTCTCAGGTCTGTAAAAGCAAAATTAAAAGGCAACACATCTCTGCAACACCTGGTATTTTACGAGCTGACCACAAATCACAAGAAGGAAAGGGTGGTATTGAAAGATGCCACAATGTCACGGCGCTAATAGCTTTCCCACATATGGTTTTGCTTATGTCGACCGACCATTAGCGACAATTCCAGTCCCCAAACGTGTGTGGGAGTTTCTGAAAGATGTGAAAAGGAGCATTTCTTCCTTTACTGAAAGCTTTACTGAGCCACAAACACAAAGCACACCAACACAGTCTGAGCAGAAGCACAGCAACTCGGGTTCATTTGGTTAGCCAAGTCCTAAGCTCTTATCTTTCTGTGGAAAAAAATGCTTAATACATTCCTAGAAACGTACAGCTCATACGCTTAGGCCTTAAATTCATGTCCTTTCATAGTATGTTTGTAGTATTGTGTGTGTGTGACCTAACAGACACCAGCAAATGACCAAAGCTGGGTTTACTGAAGACGTCCTAGCACAAAGACGCATCCTAAAAGCAGCATTATGTGAGAATTGGTGTGCTTACACCACTGTCGTAAATACAAATTGCGCTTTGAGCTCCGTCTCATGCACTGCTGTGCTTTTGTTGACAAGCTGAGAGATTCAGGAGCGACATCTGAAGGTAAAGAAGAATGTGGACTGAGGCTGTAGAGTAAAATGACAGGATTTTACATAATTATGACACAGGTTATGCAGCGTTGTGTACTTCTGGAGAAAGCTAGCGTCATTTGGACACAGACTGTAATAGGAACAACCTTCTCCCTATCACAGTCAGTGGAGCATCAACATGATTTAGAAGCTGCTATGTAATGGTAAAATTGCTACATAAATGTTGGGAGAGTGGGAAGAGGTGGAAACGTTGGTTTATCAATAAAGAAGAAATCTGAAAATCAGTGATGGTAATGAATGAGTCATAATATATGAGTAATAATGAAGGTTCTTCACATGGTTCTTTGTGACATTCTCTAGAAGAACCACTGATGGTTCAATAAATAACCGTGTTTGTGATAGAAATGTGTCTTTATATTGGTAAAGAAACTTTCCATCAGATGAAGGTTCTTTAGACCTTTAAAAGAGATTCTTCAAGTGGTTCTTCTATGGCATCCCACAAGGAAGAACCTTCATGCCTTTAAGAGTGTAGCGGGACGAAAAGTCACATTTCCCGCCTGGACTGCTTGCTGTGGTGGTATTTGCAGGGGTTCAGTGGGTAATGACTCTCATTAAATGGGCCTTTGACCTCTTATCTCGGTGCACTGGTCAACAGTCTTGTACAGTCCACAGAAGGACTTTGAGAGTCTTTCGAATCTCTCCAGAGTCTCCAGGGTACCAGTCCAGTCCAGTCACCTCCAGTAGGAAAGACACTTCTTAATTCACATTCACTATATGTATATGTATATATATATGTGTGTGTATATATATATATATATATATATATATATATATATATGCACGCTAGGGGGGTTAGGTCTCCTTTCCACTCAAAGAGAGAATGCTGGTGCAGGGATAGCTGCCGCATCGCTGGGATTTAGACTCCCAATGCCAATTACCTAACTTGGGAGTTCCTGACAGATACAATTTAATGCAATTCATGAAGCATAAATATATAAGGGATACTTTTATCATACACTTTGGGAGACATCCAGACACTAATATAGCACAGAAGACGACAAGAGAAATGCTTTATAGGACTTGGCTTCACTTGCAATAGCAGCTTGTGCCTAATTAGCTTGACGAATTGAACAGCCTCAAGCTTACTTACCTATTCCTCAGGTCAAATCAGCAAATCCCAAAACTGTATCACATGCATTTTACAATGTCCACAGGTCCTAAATCCCTCTAACAACATACAGTGTATTGACAAAAGTATTGGGACACCTGCTCATTTAATGTTTTTATCTGCAGTCAAGGGTATTAAAAGGGGCTTATCCTGCTTTTGTTGGACTAACTGTGTCTACTGTCCATGGAAGAAGGCTTTCTAGTAGATTTTGGAGCATTGCTGTGAGGATCTGATTGCATTCAGTGACAAGAGCATTAGTGAGGTCAAGATGTTGGATTAGGTGATCATTACCCCAACTCATCCCAAAAGTATTGAACAGAGAACACTTTATACCTCTCTAGCCCACACCTGGAATAAGGCATGGTGCCAATAGGTTCATGTTTATCTGCTCCAGGGTGTCCTAGATTACCTGTGTCAGCAATATCAGTGCAACGGAAAGTAGCAAAATGCATTCATGTGATGGGGTGCTTACTTGTGACCACATTCCTGCTGGCTGGAGGTCCACGAGTGTTGTTCTTCAGCACCTCAAGTTTAACCTCATACTCCTGGCCAGGGCCCAGGCCAGACTGCTCGAAGGTGGTCTCAGGTGGGGAGAGGGAATTCAGAATCTCTCCATTCTCCTCTTTCTGGCATTTCACAACAACAGGCAACCCAGATAAAATCAATCCTTTCACTGTTGTTTGTTATGTGGCTACTTGTTAAATTAATGAGTACATGCAAGAGATTGCAAAGCATTTCTGAACAAAACATGAAAATATTGATTTAAAACTGAATCCATTGTGTCCGTCCGTCTGGCATGCATCTAGCTACTGCAACTGTGAGAAACCAACCCAAGACCTAGTCTGTAAAGGTCTTGTGGCTTCATTCTGAATGATTTTTTTAAATGATGGCTTTACATTATGAATGAAGATAATGTTTACTGTCTTTGGCACATGGAGCCGTATAATTTGCATGCGAATTGTATTCGGTTCAGTCGCTTTTTAGCAGAAGGAAACCACAAATAGGAAAATGGACATGGCTCCAGGCTGTGTGGACTCACACAGCAACTCCTCATGAAATACAGAGGGATGGGAGAGATGCTGAAGAGTAAACAGTTAGGACTTTTCAAATGCATCCACTTGGATTTGAGTGGTTCACTTCAAAGTGAAGGGTTTGTTTGGCATGAGCAACCTCAGACTTGATGTCCGAATGAAGCTGCCAAACTGCGTTTAAAAGAACAGGGTATTGGGAGACATGGTTTGCATGCTCTGACAGGAGCTGTTTTTTAGAGTTTGCTTAAGTCCTTGAAAAAAGAAATCAAGCATTGTGAAAACAGTAACAGTCTTGTTGCACATGGTCACCAGACTTGTTGCCAGAAGCTTCTTAGGAGGTTTTGTGCAACAAAAACCCCAGACTTTCAGACAGCAGCCTTTGCATATTGGCACCACTCAACTATTTTCCACAGGATACTCTTACGGTTTCCCTTTTGGAACAATTACTGGCAAACAGAAGGGCCCTTTCATATTGCATATGCTAGTGCTACTGCGGCAAATTTCAGGATAATGCTAGGACCTAGTAATACTACAGAGCGTAACCACTTCTGCAGACGACATGGTTTGCATGGAGACAGATTGAACTTACTGTGTTTCTAAAGATAAGAT
This sequence comes from Salminus brasiliensis, assembly GCF_030463535.1. Classification (NCBI taxonomy): domain Eukaryota; kingdom Metazoa; phylum Chordata; class Actinopteri; order Characiformes; family Bryconidae; genus Salminus; species Salminus brasiliensis. The sequence continues at coordinate 7,335,593 of NC_132897.1, forward strand.
TCCAGCCATCAAAGGGGACGTTCAGAGGATCCCACTGAACTTCTACGGAAGTCTCTCTGACAGATTTGAACTTCAGGCCCTCGGGCTCAGGGAGATCTAACAAAGTGGTCAAAAGTGATATTACAAAAAACAGCAGTCATTACCACACCAAAATGGCTACTTCCGATCTTTTGAAAGAAGACGACTGATGAGGACTCACGTGTTGCCACTCTGGCGCTGACGGGCACGCTCATCTTGTTGTTTAGAAGAGCATAGACGCTGATCAGGTACTCCACTCCTGGCTCAAGCTCCCGGATGGTGGCCGACCTTTTTTCCCCAGTTACTCGCATATCTAACTCCAGACCTCCAGCAGCAGTAGGCATGTAGGTGATTAGGTACTCGGTCACTTGCACCTCGTTGACCCAGGATACATCCACTGTGTCTGGGGTGACTTCAGTCACAGTCAGATCGCTCGGTGGGGAGACTGTGGGCAGAAGTAACATTATACCATTAAACTTAGCTTAGGGTTCAACAATGTAACACTGTGTCTGGACTAGGCAGTATAACGGTAATACAGAATACCACAGTATCTTAAAATGAGGATGGTATTTCAGCCAAAATTACAGCCAAATAAGCCCATGTGCATTTAAGAGATGGCTTTCTCTAAGATAGGAGGTGCTATTTAGCTTGCTAGCTAACTTATCTAAGCCTTCTTCTTTCTATTTCTCCCAACACCAGGCCCTCGAGTAGCTCAGCTCAGCAGTAAGTCAACAGCAGCTGCACAGGGCTGTCTGATACTCGGTGGATCTTTAGCCGAGCCAGCTAAGCAAAGACTAGCTTGGTGAGTGGGCTAGAGATCCAAACCCATAAGGGAAAAAATCTTTAAACTCTAAGCTTTCTGTCCTTTCAAAGCTAATGCTAACCAGCTTCCCTCTCCTGATTCAGTTTAACATTAGTAATGGTCAGAGTGATGGTTTAACATCATATACCATGGTATTATTTTGATATGGGATATATCGGTATGAAAAAAGTGGGTACCGCCCAACCCTACTCTGCACCGAATAACATCAAAAACTGACTTACTTTCAGAGCAGTCTTCTCCAGTGAAACCCAATTCACAGATACACATGCCATTCAGGCAGCGACCTTGGTTGTTGCAGTTATCTGGGCAGGTAAGTTCTGAGCAGTCGGTTCCAGTGTAACCCTCAAAGCAGACACACTTCCCATCATCGCAGAAGCCGCGGTCCAGGCAGTTGTTAGGACAAGTCTTCTCGCTGCAGTCCTCTCCAGTAAAGCCCTCATCGCACAAACACTGACCATTCAGACAGCGACCTCGGTTATGGCAATTGTTGGGACACGTCTTCTCGCTGCAGTCCTCTCCAGTAAAGCCATCGTCGCACAAACACAGACCGTTTAGACAGCGACCTCGGTCATGGCAGTTGTTAGGACATGTCTTTTCACCGCAGTCCTCTCCAGTAAAACCTTCGTCGCACAAACACTGACCGTTCAGACAGCGACCTCGGTTATGGCAGTTGTTGAGACACGTCTTTTCGCTGCAGTCCTCTCCGGTAAAGCCCTCGTCGCACAAACACTGACCATTCAGACAGCGACCCCGGTTATGGCAGTTGTTGGGACAAGTCAGCTCACTACAGTCTTTGCCCGTGAAGCCGGTGTGGCAGACACACTTGCCATCCACACATTCGCCATGACCGTGGCAGTCATTAGGGCAGGTCTTAATGCTGCAGTCTTCCCCTGTGAAGCCTTTGTTACATACGCACTGACCATTCACACAGTGACCTCGATTATGGCAGTGGTTAGGACATGTCTTTTCGCTGCAGTCCTCTCCAGTAAAGCCCTCGTTACACACACACTGACCATTCAGACAGTGACCTCGGTTATGGCAGTTGTTGGGACAGGTCAGCTCACTGCAGTCTTTGCCTGTAAATCCTGCATGGCAGACGCACTTGCCATCCACACATTCACCGCGGCCGTGGCAGTCATTAGGACAGGTCTTAATGCTGCAGTCTTCACCTGCAAAGCCCTGGTGGCAAACGCACTTTCCATCCACACAGCGCCCACGGTTATGGCACTCGTTGGGACAGGAGAGCTCAGAACAGTCGTCGCCTTGGTATCCAGCATCACATATGCACTCTCCATTTACACATTTACCCCTTTCATTGCAGTTGTCAGGGCAGGAGAGAATGCTGCAGTCTTCTCCTTGGAAGCCGGGATCACAGATGCATCTGCCGTTGAAGCAGTGGCCTCTCTGACTGCAGTCATTCAGACACGTCAGCTTGGAGCAGTCTTCTCCAGTGTAGCCGAAGTTGCACACACACTGACCATTAAGACAAATGCCTTTGTTGTTACAGTTCCCTGGACAGGTAAGCTCACCACAGTCCTCCCCAGTGAAACCCTCGTCACAGTAGCAGGTTCCATTGACGCAGCGACCACGGTCAAAGCAGTCATTGGGGCAGATAAGCTCTGAGCAGTCAAAGCCTGTCCAGGGCTCATCACACACACAGTCGCTGTCCACACAGCGTCCCCTACCTAGGCAGTTGTTCAGACAGTTGGTCATTGAGCAGTCCTCCCCCATGAAACCTTCTTCACAGATGCAAGCCCCATCTATGCACTCGCCATTTTCGCCACAGTCTACAGGGCACAGTTCGATGCCACAGTCCTCTCCTCCAAAGCCCTCAAAGCAGACGCATTTGCCATCCACACATCGACCTTGATCCTGGCAGAAATTGGGGCACTCTGGCTCAGAGCAGTTGGTTCCCCTCCAGCCAGGCTCACACACACAGCTACAGGTATCAGTGCTATAGTTGCCACGACCACTGCAGTAAGGCTTGGTTGTGACCTCACCTGAAAAAACACAGGGCAACCATCAGGTCATAAAATCCCAGCTTCTGTAAAACTGTATGAACAATCATTATTGTAAATGTAGAAACAGACGCCGAAGGCGAGAAGATTTAGAGGGGGGAGGCAGAAGATCAAACACTGTAGGAATAATACGCTGACTCCTCTTTGAGGATCAAAGGGTGCGGCAGCAAAACTGTGAAGCTTACTTCACATCTGAACTCACCTGTAACCTGAGCTCCACAGCAACCAGCCCCACCGCTGCACTGCTCCCTCAGGCTAGACACTTCAGCCTCCAGCATCTCCAGCCTATTCAGGAGATCCTTCAGATCCGGCAGTTGGTTATCGCATCCACAGGCCTGCTTGGGGATGTTGATCCGGTGGGTGAAAACGATCTGGTTCTCCCCGTCCACAGTGTGCTCCAGGTGCTGCTCAGATGGCACAGGCCTGGGCTTCATTTCAGATCCTCCAGGTGAGTCTAGGTCTACTGAGCAAAGGGATCCAGATGGGACATTGATGTTGTAGACGTGATTGAAGACCACGGGTTGGTCTGGATTTGGAAGGGACATGTTCTCTGTTTTGGGTGGCATTAAGGATTCTCTGCGGTGCCTGATCACTTTCTTGACAAGGCCAGCACTAGAGAGATCCAGCAGAATGGCCAAAGCCACACAGGCCAGAAGCAGGCCTCGCATCCCCATGATGAACCCCTCTCACTGAGGTTTGGCTACAGATCACCCAGGGAAAAAGAATGAGCTGTTCCTGATGTATCGGCTTGAACCTTAGTCCTGAAATGGAAAGTAGAAAGAAATGGAAGGATTAACGTATGCACAGGTATACACAAGATGCTTCCTGACTCTTGAGTAAGCACACTGATTTGCAGGACTTTCAACACGATCTGCCCTTGCCAGTTCGTTGAGGATCAAATTCCAGAAAAACAACACAAGCTCATCAGGGACCACGCTCGTGCAGCACAGTGTCAAAACATCCCAGGAAAAGCAATTAACCTTACATAACTGCCTGAAAAAAGAGAACAACCCCATACATTGCCGGGTTGCCACAAGTTGTATCAGCCACACAGCTCGCAGCAGGGGAGACAGGCGTCTCAAAGGGCAACTTTAGACTTTTGCTCCCCTACGTTTCTCCAGGGAATGACGATGGCAATTAAAATGGAGTAGGGATCTGTGACCTTGTGCTTCAGTGCGTATATCTTGACAGTGTTTGCTGTGACAGCTTGCCACAATCACAAAGCAGGCAACACCTGCATCTGGGGAGTTGTTTCCCTCCTCTGACATGGCAGCCCTTAACCCAAGTTGACAGATTAATACTGGTCTACGGAAGACATCTGCACTGCTTTCCATAGCATGCTTGATCAGGATCCATGCTTCTCTCCGAAATTTGCATTCTCTCTAACAGCAAGCTCTGTAGACAACAATGAAGCCTCACATGGATTTTTTTTATTTGTAAAAAGAAATGGGAGGAAAAACCACCAGTTGTGGATTTATGCAGGGCTCAGGAGACATGTTCTCTCTTTTAAAGCAATGGCTTGCTGGAAAATGACTGGAAATGAAATGGAGCCTGCTGTAAAAGTTTTTTTCTGAATGTGTGTATGGGACACCAGAGATGCCTTGCTGCAAAAGTTTTGAAAGAGAACCTCAGTTTTCATCCTATAGCCACATGGCTGGGTAACGTCTTGCCAACAGCAGGGCCATGGAGATCTAATTTTCCTTTTAGACGTTTCCACTAGAGACTGTAGTGCAGTGAACACCAAATGAGATCCATTCAACATGGTTTTAACCACCTTCTAAAGTTGCTGACACTGTATTATTTTGCCATCTTGTAAAACATTTAGGATTTGAGTCCATAAAATGGGAAGGCCTGTCTCTCAGCTAATCTTTTTTTATTAAATGATTTGAAAATGTGTCATATTGCTTCAGTATTTCTTTGTTAAAGATGGAATATTATAATCTAATATAGATCAATAAGGTCTGTGTTCATTTTCTGGTCTAAATACAATTCTGGATCTTGGAAATTCTGTAATTTTAGGCCAGTCTTATGAGGGCCTTTTTAAATAATCCCCAGAATTACATAGCCTTTATTTAGCACTCGTTGCAAAAACAAGAAAAAGGCTGGTTTCTGGTTGATTTCTGGTTGAACATTTCTTGCTGCCTGATTTTATTCATCAGGATTTGATTGGATGGTGAGAATCGAGTCAAGGCCATCCGTGGAGGAGTTCTCACCTCCTGCCACACCACATCAGCACCAGCACTGGACGAGGGACAAAATATTGATGAAGGAGGAGGTGAGGAAGAAGAGGTTTTCATTCTAGGAATTATGCTACATGTATTTGAGCCTGAGCGAGCCGATGCGAATGGAGGTAACGACTGGTGTTTTCTCTGGAAGATGAAGTGGTGGTGGGGTGGGGGTGGGGTGTTGTAAAAGGAAGGGAACACATGGCTGAAATACCTTTTTTTTGGCTACAAAGTCACTGGAAACTTGAACAAAATGTTGTTTTTTTAATTCCATGGCCCAATTAAATGCACAAACTACTACTGTAAATTTTTGGCAACCATTTGGTTTAGCATTACATCTTGTGGAGTTCCTCGAGGTTCTATTTTGTGGCCTATAAAACTGATGTTAATTATGACCGTAATGTAGTAATGAAAGGGACAAGATGTGGCCTTAAATACAAAACTTTTACCTTTATCATGTTTCTTTTAACAATAAAAAAAGAAAGTGATAGTGGTTCAAAGGTACATAAATCTTCCCAGGTCATGAAAGAGCAGAGGGCTGACAGTCTGTTATATCCACAGTTAGTGAAGTATCCAGCAGGTAATATCCTGTGAAAGGCAGGCAGCGCAGTGAGCAGAGACCCGCCTTGACATGTGATTAGCAGGCCTGACAGATGAGGTGGACTGAGCGGGATCCCACGGCTGTAGCCGCCCATCCATGATTAGACAGACAAGGATGAGCACCCTGGAGATGGAGCGCTAAAGCATCCTGCTGATGGGAGCCTCGCGATCTGGACCCTCAAGGGTGTCAGGGACAACCCCCACCTCTCAACCCAGGGATTAAATCAACAAAATAGCCAGAAAATTGCTTTGAGTCACGACGAGGGTTTTAGTTCTGGGTGGATAGCTGGCTTTTTCACTTTGAAGCCTGGCTTGTTGCCACAAGAATCTGAATGAAAAAAAGAGAAAAAAAAAAAAAACACTTTGAAGGACCCAGACGCTCTTTGTGAACACATTTGCCACCACTGCCTGAAACCTCTGGCCAAGGCTGACCTGTACTGACAGATGAATACCACAAAAGCAAAAATGGTAGCGAGGAACCTTAAAGAAATCTAAGAGGTAGAAAATCATTTTACTGCACCAGAAAGGAGTTAGCTTAAGATACAGAAACCAGTCCAGAGGTTACCAATGAAAATGGAGAGTCCCCCTTGAGAAACGGACAAAGATGTCCGCCTTTTTTGGATCTCCATCAAGACAGAACCCAAGACCAGGGCAGTATGCTAACGCTGCTAGCTGCTGGCACTTTCAGATGGACCCAAAATAATGCACTGGCTGCTATTTAATGCAACGCTGCTACTTTCCTAGACTCTTAACTGAGCCAATTGGCTGCCATGTGAGGGCAAATTCACTTGGGTGGCTGGGGGGCTGGGGTTGGGTGAACCTGCTGGCACATATATTTAGCACAAGTGAGCTAAATTAGTCCAGGGCTGTTCGCTATTCCTGAAAGTTGACCACGGCAACTGGACGATGCGAGACGTTACCCCACATGGAGACCAAACGCAAACTTTAATAAGCTGTTAGCTCTCCACTAAAACATCAAAGTTAATTGGACCTGAGCTCTGTTGGCCACCTTCATGCGTAATAAAAAAGGCTATTTGCTTAACTTGCAGTTTGTTGAATTAGCTAGAGGAAACTGGTCCTGCAGTAAACAAGGTGATGAATTGTGCTGTTCAAGCATCGCAATAACCGAACAATTAACATGCCAACCTTTTACAATCGGCAGCTTCGAGTAGAGGCGTATTTTACGACTTTAAGGGACGGAGCCGAAAACTTTAAATGGGATTTGCTCGCAAAGTAATTTTCGCTGAAATTCAATAATGCGTGAATAAAATAAAACCACTCTCAGTGGCATCACACAACTACATTATCCGTGTCCCAATAGCTATTATAAATTAGATTGGAATTGCCCTTGTAGCTTGTGAAATGGGCAGATGGAAACTACTGTAGAACCAGAGCTCGCACACACACACACACACACACACACACACACACACACACACACACACACACACACACAAACTGATGGGAAATGAAAGTCTGGTGTAATTTCAGACAAGTAAATGCACTCCAGGTCCAGCTGGCCTTTTGGTGCCCCTAGTTCCTTTGGTTCCGCTGGTGCCTATTCCCTGAACTGCAGTTTTTATCACCATCTTATGGACACCTCAGACTATACCCAGGCTAAATCCTGTCTGGCTTATTAACTGTACTGCATATCTCCACTGTTAGCCCTGAAAACGTACTAGCACGCTACGGCTCTCTCAAATCTAGGAAAGACATGAAATATGTGTGTGATGGTGGCAGTAGGTATCTTTCACCACATGATATCATCTCAAGCCTAAATCTAATGGAAATGTAAATATTTAGAAATGCAATATTGCTCAGTGATTGCTTTCCCCAGCCCAACGCTTGTGTTTCTGAGATGATATTTTGGCTGTGTTTGATGTAGTGTAATTTCTGAATTGGTTCTGATGATGGATGATAGAGGCCTTGCACTCTCAGGTGATTACACACCTCAGTTAAGAGCTACTGGCTACTGAAATATTGAGACTGACGTTGCACTGAAATGCAATCTTCTCTGTACTTCACAAAAACACAGGAGACACTCAGGTGCACAGGATATATTGCATGCTAATCATACAAGCGTCTATAAATCCGATTGCAGAATGATCTGATCCGATGGTCCTGGAGAGCTGTACAGCACGAAACACAATCTCGAATACAGTACTGCAGTTTGAGCCAAGGATACAACCCCAGGCATTTCCAGCTCCACACACTGAGCCTCAACAAAGATCACCATCTATAATACGAAGGATATTTCTACTGTATGAAATACTGTAAGCCTTCAGTTCTAAGGAGAATTGGGCACACAAGCAGAGTGGCACGTCCCCTCTCTCCCACTTTCAGCTCATCTGTATGAAATCATCAAGCTTGCTTAGTTTTGTAGGTCACCCATGACAGAAAGGCTCCAGCCTTCTCTGGGACACAGTCTTAATGTGGGTCGCGTGCAAAGCTGAATGAACTGCTATTGTCTGGAGAGTCTATTCACCTTGAGAGGTGTCATACAAATGCATGGACAGTTACTGTAATCGCAGGACAGGCTCTCTTAAATCTAGTGTGGAAGCCATAGATGTTTAAAAAGAAAGCCAAAAATAAAGGTTCTTAAACGGCTTCTGACTTAGAGTCATGGTTCCACTTCAAAATAGTAGTAAAAAAGATAGTATCTGCAAAATAATGACAGAAATAACCTCCTAACTCCAGTAGCAGGCCATGATGAAGCTTTGGAGAAAGAACTCCAAAGTAGTGTCAATGACAGTGTTAAAAATGTGTCCCAATTAAATTTCCTTCAGAAGTTCAAGGCCAACCTCTTTATCTCACTCTTCCTTATTGATCTGCCATGGTCCAAGGTCATAATCACGGACAGTGTTGCTGAGGCTAGCACTATGGCTGAGATTTCTAATCATCAAACAAAGACATGGATTTCCAGGACAGCTCATAAGGCAGTCCGGCTGTGTGTGCGTTTGAATGTTTGGATGCTTGGATCGATGGCACAGCAAGCAAGCACTTGCTGGAGTTGGAGATCATAAAGAGATTTTGAAAAAGTTTTCACCTCCCTGAGCGAGGAGCATAGAGCTGTCATGGTTTAGCTGGCTTCCTCTGCTTTTCTTTTATTCATATAGGCTCTCTGTCTGCAGTTCTGCTCTCCTGCTCCTTTACTTCTTCCTTTCTTTAATACTTTCATGGACTATCTGAATACTTTCTTCACCATGAGAAAAGAGAACACTAATAAATGATGGATCTATCCAAGGTCTGCCCAGATATGCTTTGCTCTATCACAACTGTTGAGAAATTGCACAAGCTTTACAGAACATGAGCAAAATCCTATTCAACATGGTGAATGCAGGGTGGAATTAGAGCTGCGATAGAATGTAGAGTTTGGAAGGATTTGCTGCTACCTTCAGAGATCTTGTGGTGGTCCAGGCCTCAATTGATCAAATCTGTTGTGGTGGCACCAGTGGGATCTACTCAATATTAGGAAGGTGGTACTAATGTTATGGCTGATCGGTTTATTGAGTTGAAGATGTTATGCTACCTAATAAAAAGCAGTCCAATTGAAGATGAGAGCGATGTGCCATCATGCTAACAGTGGCTTGATTTTATATCAAACTGTAGATCGATATTTTGACCAAATGAGATTTTTGCTGAACTTCTATGAAGAACCAGTGGTGATCTGTGACTATTAGACCAAGATCTTCCACAAATCTTAAAACTCCTCTATGATAATGCTAATTTCTGCTAGCTTACCTTTTCTTATAGAATCTAATAGATTCTAGTAGTATGTTAATGCTAAGCTAAGGACAATTCACTCAAATATTTTGAAACATTTCATGTTTGATTTAAAGATCTGAACAGATTTTAACCTGCAGTATCTCTTTACGTTTATCTTCAGATTTGATACTTTGCAGTTATAATAGTGTCTCTTTTAGTAAAGAGTCCTGGCACAGAGCTCCTGCTAACAGAATCCCAGTTACACCACCACTCATGTTCACGGTTAGTGACAAATCTAGGTCTAGAATGCCGAAAGTCCTAGTTTCTGGTTGGTAATCTGAAGTCCCAACCAATAGTTGAGCTATCTGTATCTACCCAGATATTACTGAGAAAAAATGATTGGTAAAAAAGGCCTGAAGGCCCAGAAGGCCCTGAGGGCTCTCCCACTAGAAAGAACACACTTGTGGGCAGAGCATAGAAACATGGATAGGTTAATTATGTCTGTAAGAGTAAAACTGGACTACAGAGAGATGCCCAGGCAGAAAGGTGTAGATATAGAAAGATAAAGATCTAGGCTACGAAGGTTAAGGCTAAGATATAGTCAGATGCTGCATTTAAGCTTATGGCTAATGGATGCTGTAACAGTCCACTGGCTCCAAACAAGCCTTTTCTGAGTGAGTGACAATTCTTCCTTGGCTCTTCATTTTGCTTGGCCAGTGTGCACTTCAAAAGGCAGCCATTTGAGGCTTGGCCTGGGTCCAGTGACCAAGATTCAGGCAAATGAATATCTCCGGCAACGACAATCGCGCGTGCACACATACCCACACTCACACGCTGAGAAGCTCAAAGAGGCTTTAAATGTCAATGAAAGTAGTCCATGACTTGAAGGCACTGCCTGGAAAGGCGGCGAGGTGCGAGAGGAAAATCGACAGCAACCAGAGCTTAAGCCAACAGATTTATTAAATGCTAGAATTGAAGCTATAATGCAATTATAAAGTAATTACTGAAAATGGTATTACACCATTTAGAGTTCCAGGGCTCAAATCATATTCCAGTGCTTAACGAGTCTCTTTAATCTAATTTGCAAGAAAGACAAGTAAAATATTCCTCTATTTTCATACTTGCAGCCCTGAAGCCTGTAGATGTTCCGTATGCACAGGAGAAGCATGCGATTACATGTTGACTGATAATTGAAAGTCAGCGGAGGCTGGTTTTTTGGCATGGAAAGGCTGGGTTTCATGTCAACCAAGTCCCATTTATAGAGCTTTAATGATTCCGGGGGCTCAGATGGCATTGATAGGAGGGTTTGTGTGTGTGACCGTGATAAGGGGGTGGATGAGCAGAGATAGCTACGTTCACACTGCTCTGAGAGGTCCAGCGGTTCATTGCCACGCTCTACAATAGGAGCCTCCAGACTAAGCTAAATGGAACTGGGGTAGAGTGACATTGCCAAGGGTAAGTGCTATCATGCTGATTAAGGGGAAATGGAAAGTTTTGGGCATGTAACTGTAACGTGTGAAGTAGCAAAGAAGTGGACTTGAGGTCAGAAAGCTAGTTTACTACTTTTCCAGCCCACAGACACTCTAGTCTAATTATTTCTTGAGGGATATCTCAACTGGCAACTTTTCTCTGCAGAAATTCAAAGAATTTTGGATTGAGAATTGGCAAAACAGGTGAAAGTGAAATTTACATTTGAAATAAAAAAATCTAATTGGCTGGAAGTTTTAATAGAAACTGTACATTTAATTGCATGAGACTGAATTGACTGGCAAGAGAAAACAAATAAGAGATTTGAAGGACAAAATAAAGATATAAGGAGTAAAACGTACATTTTAAGGCCAATTACAAGTAGTAAGTTTCAGTAACCCTTTAGTATTGAGATACACTATAAATATCCCAACATAAAACTTAAGTACACTGATGTAATACAATTTTCTAAGTATTACTCGGCCCTACAAATAATTCCACTTTAAAAAATAAAGGTTCCTACATGATTATCGGGTTAAATTTACAGAATTCTTTCATTATGTGAAGTTTTTATTACTATTTAAAAGTGTTATCCATTCTGGGACGCCTCATTTACCACAGCAAAACAATTCCTTAAAGAACAATCCATCAAAAAGCTATTTAGGGAAGAACTTTAGGAAAGAACCTTTGAATGCTATCACTCCAAAGAATCCTTTTTGGCACCATATTTTTTAAGGGTTTATTTCAATCTGGCATAGCTAAAGTACACCATCTGCAGTTGCCAACTCTGTGAAAGTGACTGCACTCATTTAAAACACTCCATCAGCACTGAACATCGATTCTATTTTAACTGTGAAATCGATCCAGGAGACACTAACCATGACCTTGAAATGGAGGCTAACGTTTCCTGACTTGAGACTGTAAAGTCTCCTCACATGGGACAACTGGAACATTTGTTACTTGGAGTCTGGTTTTACTTTGTTAGCACCAGTGACCTGACCTTTATTAGCCTAACCTCTGAAGCAGCCAGAATAGCAGGCCAGTATGTTCTCTTTACAACACTACTTACCCCCTATTTCTGTCCACAGTCATAACAACACAACCATTCAAGCCTCAGCCTTAGGCATCCATTTACAACCTGGTGCCACTGGCATTCTCAAGGTTGTCTGTAATTCCTTTATTTGTGAGAATGCTGTCAGTGAAGCTCTATGGTGGTTGTCCTAGAGAGGGCAATGAACCCTAGGAGAGAAACCAAACCATTCAGATGGGCCTAGGATAGATTGCTAAGTCTGCAACTTGGATGGAGGTACGATGGAGCGGTGGATGTTTTTTTTTTTTTGTAAATGAGAGTGGCAGATGGACAGAAATGCTTCACAAAGTTTATTTTAAATTTAGCTAAAATATTAGCTAAACATAAACACCCTGCTTTTGTTGGAGTAACTGTCTCTACTGTCCAGGGATGGCCTTCCACCAGATTTCAGAGGAGCATTGCTATGAGGACTTCATTGCATTCAGCGATAAGAGGCCATCATTAGTGAGATCAGGATGTTGGATGATCTCCACCCCACCCCACATCATCTCCAACTCCCCAACTCATCCTAAAAGTGTTGGATGTAGCACCATCCATCAATCCAGAGAACACAGTTCCACTGCTGGGGGGCTTTATACCCCTCTAGCCCACGCCTGGCATTAGGCAGGTGCATGGTGGCAATAGGTTCATGTTGATCTGCTCCAGTAAGCCCTATTCTATTGGCAGTACTTCTCTACAGGGACTAGGCAAGCTGTGTCAGCAATGGGTGCAACTTAAGGTAGCTGAATGCATTCATTAGAAGGGGTGTCCATAAACATTTAAACATTTAGGGTATGTCCTATTTGATATAGTTTAGATGGTGTTAGGAGCATTAGAACATGTTCTGAATGTGTTAATGGTGTCTTGTCCAGTTTTAGTTCTCAGAGAAAGTGCAGAACCTTTATGTGAACAGTGTTGATACCTGAGGAACGCTTTATCTGAATTATGCATGAAGGTCTTCTCTCCTGTAGGCATAATGTTGATGCGCAACTGCAGACACAGAGCGATTGCTCAACATACAAATTGGTAGAAACCCCTCAAACAGCACGAAGCAATTCTCACTCCAACACGTACCTTCAGGAGTCTACTCTCGTCAAAATGACAGTCTATTGATCCTCGCTCTCTCTCTCACCCCCACTGAAGGGTGTAGACGAATACTGCCTCATTGCTTCTTGTTTGCTTAAGAAGTGGAGCTGCTCTTCAGCGGCTACAGATAATACGCCTCTGAGGGCTGGAAGTATGAAGCCTTTTGTGCCAAGTTTCAGGCGCAAACAGGAATGTCATGCCATGACCTCTGTTTACACCGGGCCACTTGATTTGACTAGTATCTGGATTGTATCCTGGTAAGATTTTAGCCACATGCTTTTAAACTGGGTAGTCAGATTGAAATCCGACCGCTGTGTGGGACGGAATATGCAAATTTGCTTGAATATGCAAATTTGCTCAAATGCGTCTCAGATCACCTCCTGAGGTGGTTTGAGTGATTGGATTTGTATCTGGTTTAAATGAGTCTTGGGTGAGTTTACACCTGCGGCCTGATCCAGATCTAATCCCGATGCTTAAAACGCATGAAGTAACCAGGTGGAAACAGGGTCAGTGTGAGAATTAGCAACAACAGCAGTATCTGAAAGCATGTTACTGGAAGACTACCACTCAAGGAGCACCATCACGCCCCTCATGCATGAGTGTTTCATGCCTGCTCTGGCCAAACGCGACCCAACCAGGGTTTGGGGATTAGGTGGGAGCATGATTAGACGATAAGTCTCTCTGAAAATGAGATTTTAGAGGTGTGTTTTGTGTTCATGGCAGATCAGAAAGGCAGATCTTAAGGACAAAATGGCTTAGTGTTGTGTTCACTGCCTCTGAACCGAGATCTTGACTATCAATAGACAGAAAGTCAAAGGCGCAGCAAAGGCTAGATCAAGCCCCAGGCCTTGAAGCCATGCAAGGCCTAGTCTGGAAATGCAATATCCTCCCCTAACCTAACACCTACTTCTCCTCTGTGCTTCACCAGCCTGAGACTTGCGTTATAGCTGTAAATTTCCTTGCTGGAGGACTTTCCCTGTCCTTGGTCCTGCTTCTGCTCCTGCTCTTTCAAGCTGCACTGCAGCAAAAGTGAACAGCTCCGCAGCAGGGAGCTGAATTCCGAATACTGAAAAGCCCACGCTGATGAAAAACATTTTCCATGCAAACGTGTCGAGCTAATAAGTCAGAAGAGACTTCCCAAAGGACGTTCAATTCATACTGAAGAAGTAACGGGAAACACATGCTGCTTTATGATCCTGGTAAGCTTTTCTAAGCTCCTGTTATAACGTATCTTGCATGCTTATGCTAATTAGGCTCATTTGCAGTAGGATAATTTATGGGTTGTTCAAGGGCATCATAAAACGTCCTTTTAAGAAATATGCTTAGATGAAAACCTATAGTCCAAAATTAACTATGGCTTCCATCCTGGCAGGAAAAGGCCTGTTTTCCAGCAGCAGGAATTTGTTGGCTGTGATATAGGGACATCTGTTTTGCCTTTTGCAGTGGCGGACCAAAAGTGTGGTCTGTGTCATGTTGGAGGGTGCCATCCATTCAAGCCCTTGAACCCCGCACTACAGGACTATGCTTTATGGTTCTTTTTTAGACCATTTCTCAGACTAAACTGTCTGCTCTGCTCAATAGGCCTGCCTTGTGCCTGGTCATGGTAATGGTGGACATTCCCGTGTGAGGGGTCACTGCTGCTGGCCCTCAGTCACTGTGGAATCGACCACATGTGCTCATCTTTTGGACGCCACCAGTGCAGACACTGGCTCTGAGCCTGGTCCCTTTTCCTAGACCTCTCACATTAGCTTCAGACAGACATTAAAACCATCTGGAGCTGTGTGGGACTTTTACACATTGAGGAAAATCTTTGTTCGCTGGTTCAGATGAACCATTCGGAAAGCCTCTGGAGCTTCTTTTTAGAGCGTATTAATGGCCTGTCGCCTGACTGGCAGTGCCTAATGGGTTTACACTGTGCTAAAATTGTTAAAGAAGTCAATGTGGTGGAAATTCTGTGGCAGCAACAGCCAATGCTATGAATGCTGAAAGGCTTGGTATTTATTACTATTCGAAAGATCTTGTTCATGTCTTTGCTCCTCTTCATTATCCCTAACTCTAACCTTAACCTTGCTATTTTGGAGGACACCAGCAGCTGAACACAACCATAACCTTGATGGGTTTGTTTGTTTAATGGTAATATGAGCTACCTCTACTAACACTTGGCTCACTTGCGAGTTGGCTAACACTCTCAATAGTGTAGGAGCAGAGCTGTATTGTGCACATGGAGGCCAAATGGATGCTACAACCCATGCAAACACTGGGTAAATTATAACAGCTGAAACTGATAACCTGATGTCCTAAAAAGGCCATAGGTAAAGAATTAATGGTCAGTCCCCAGTCCGTTCACATCATTCTGAACACAGTCCGGTTGTTGTGGGCTGTTAGCAAGACTGGCAACACTGTATGTCAATGAATGCTTTCAGCTACACAGCTTGTTTAGGCCCTGTAGAGAAATACTGCCAATAGAATAGGACTCTCTGAAGTAGATAAGCATGAACCTATGGCACCATGCTTAATGCCAGGTCTGGGCTAGAGGGGTATAAAGCCCCCCATCATTGAGCTGTGGAGCGTTGGAACTGTGATCTCTGGAATGATGGTTGGTGCTCCATCCAGTACATTTGGGGAACAGTTGGGAAGTTGATAAGGAGATGGGGTGGTGATCATCCGACATGTTGATCTCTCTAATGCTCCGGTCTCTGAAGGCAATCAGATTGTCACAGCAATGCTCCAAAATCTAGTAGATCTCTTTTTTAATACCCTTGATTAAAGATTAAAGAAACAATAAATGAGCAGGCGTCCCAATACTTTTGGCCTTCTAGTCTATTCAGTGGAACATTTGAATTATGATGGTAAAAAATGTGTGTCAATGCTAAATTTGATACCTGAATCTGTCCTACAACCCCTCGTGCACTCAGAGTCCTCATACAAATCTACAGCCTTACAGACGGACAGACAGACAGACTGAGAGACAGACTGAGAGACAGGGAGGAGTTCAGTATGAAGCAAAGAAGGAGAAGAATGAAGTCTGTCCTCCTCTATTTTCTCTACGTACCAGGTGCTTTACAGCAGCTTCTTGACAGATATACAGGCTCGGAAATGAGTGGAATCTCAGTGAAGCCCACTCTGCTCCAAACAGCTGCTCCGAGCGCAATTCTAAGCCAGGAGCGGCTAACGCTTGCGCTAACAGCTGTTCAAACAAAGGATGCTTTCTCGCTCGTCTTTATTCTGAGTGGCACTGTCAGTGAATACCCTGCACATAGCACACCGGTCATAAAACATTTACACTCTGGGCCTGGGCGACACCACTGGGTGGTTGGCAGCCATTATGTAGCCCTGATCATTATAGCAGGGGACTCAAGGGCCAATAACAACACAGAAGAGCAGCAGTCACTTAATGTTGGCAAATGGAGAAAGATAGAGATGGATGACAGGATGTGTTGCTACAATATGCACTGATCTGCATCTATCATTACTGGTTCAACTCCCCCAAACAACTTTAGTAGAGTTAACTGTAAGATATAGTTGAAAATGATATTTTAAAACAAATGATTGAAATGTGTTGAATTGAACATTGATCTATAGTCACTGTCACACAAAAACCTCATATCTCCAAAATGGTAACTTTACAGCTTTCAATGGAAGCCAGTGTAAAAAGACTGTACTTCAAGGCATTCTGGAGCAATATCATGACATTTGGACACAATGTAAAGAATAACT
>NC_132897.1:7357320-7409820 GCF_030463535.1 Salminus brasiliensis
GGAGCCATCTACTTCAGATAACCACGTTCAGTCTTATTACCAAGTACAACTGCAGCTGGTCAAGTACGAGGGGCTGGTCTTCACACTGGTGCTGATGATTGCATGAATAGTAGGGTGCAGTATACAAGAAGAAGACCTGAGCTGTGTCTGAAACTGTGCCCTATTCACTATATAGAATGGAATATCCATAGTTCACTGTGTTTCTGACACATGCCTCCTCCAACACATGTGCAACCAGCCACCGCCTCTGCTTTTGAACTGCTGCCGATGCAACGTTACCAGGTGCCCGGCCCTGATGCATCGACTAACAGACAGCTGTGCTGGCCAGCATCACACTGAAGTGATGTGTAGAGAGAGAGAGAGAGAGAGGAAGGCCAATTGTGCTCTCTTTGGCTCCGGCTGCTGATGGTAGGCAGCATGAGCAGGGTGAATCAGCAGTCCTCGTATCATAGTGGCACCACCGTAGACTGCTGGACCATTAGAGCCCCCTGAAGTGATAAGAATCCATGTGGTCACAAGAACGGGTTCCAATTGGAAACCTTAAGCCAACAGCAGCTTAAGGGTCATATTGAAGCTCCACTGACTGTAATAGGAAGAGTCTCGTGTCTGTCATCCCTACTCCATGCAGGAATATTTTGTCCTCCTTCAAAATAAAATCTTGTAAATCCACCAAAACAAGGCTGTAAAACATGGATCCACGCTTGGCTTTCACCATCTCATCTCTACATCGTCATGGAACAAACTGGATACCTCAACCAAACCAAAATCGAGCTAAACACATCAGAAGGGAAAACACTGGCTTTTTATTTTTTACTGGTAAGGTTCAAGAAAGCCAAACCCCGGGGAAGCAACCCAGTTATAATCTCCTCAGCTTGTTAAAAGCACATCATTGCTCTGAGAGGACACAATGAGAGGATAGCAACACTGTCCGGAGTACTGTGTATGTTCTGTGAGCCGTCAGAGTGCCATAAACCAGCCTATAGAAGCAGAACGTCTTTTTTTACAACCCCTCTGTGAATGGAAAATCAGTGTTATTCATTCTGAGATAAAATAACAAGGTGGTAAGTAGACTTGGGCATTTTTTGCGCCAACCAAAGTCATACATATATGCTTTCTTTGTAATCTTTAACTTCAACATTCGTTAACATCTAATTTTGAGTAATTTGGGGCCATTTTTGTTGGTTTGTTGTTGTTAAAATCTGCACAACCGTCATTTAGTGTCTTTAAATGCTTTTAAACGTATGGTCCGATTCTATGTAGCACCCTGGCCAATCTTAGACATCTGGTGTATTTGGAATATATTGCAAGGCATTTTACAATCATAATTCATTGCTGTATAATTGCAAATGCGACATTTTCCCCATGTCTTCCAGAGCTAGCGGAGATACTCTTCAGAGATATCTCTGAAGAGCCTGCACCAGCTCTGGGGATGATGACTCTCATCAAGAGAAAATCTGACCCCAGAGCCTTTTGCTCCCCGGGTGGGGGTTGTGTAGACGGTAAAGTGGGGTTTGGGGAGGGGGGGTTTGAATGTGGGGATAGTGTGCTACAGACACCCCAGTCATGGTGGTGGGCCTTTTTTCCCAAGGGAAGCATTGGGAATCCTTTTTGTGATGAGGGAAATCAGGTCTGATCAAACTGAGCTCAATAAGTCATGAATCAGTGATGACACGCTCGCTCGACATGGGAGTTTAATCTGGGACTCGTTACGGGGGGGAGGATGAGGAACGTTGCATTTCATATCAAACTCGGGATGCTGATCGAATTCACGCCACTTCCTTCACCACAGGGCACAGAACTATATAAGCAATGTATATTCAGACTCATTTTTCCTTCACTGTGACAAATGGTAGGAGGGAAGAGCAGAGGGAGATGATATTCAGCACTGCTTTATGTGTGTGTATGTGTATGTGTGTGTTGGTGTGAGAGAAGGAGAGGGATGTCTCTATTTGGCAGAGGATATAGACAGACTTAGTTCCTAGTACCCGTTCAGGCAGTGTTTCCAACACATGTTAATATGAGCCAGACTCATAATAAGGCAGATCATCTGTCACTGGCTTTATTTCTATGACCACACTCCTGAAACCATTACAAAGCCATTACAAATTCAGTGGCATAAATTCATCAAAACATTTAGAATAAACACAATGTCCTTTTGGCGTAAGCGCTGCGGCACTTGCGTATAGAGTGCAGTGTGTGCTGCTTGCTGGACACCGCTTGCTAAGACAGTGGTGGCTCAGTGGTTAAAACGCTGTATTATTGATTACACGATTGTGGGTTTGATACCCTGGTTCACTAAGCTGCCACTGTGGGGCCCTTGAGCAAGGCCTGTAACCTCTCTGCTCCAGGGGGCACTGACCTTGGCTCTCTGTGCTGGGATATGCGAAGTGAATAATGCCATTGTCTTGTAGAACTACAAATGACAATAAAGGAACATTATTACATTGGTATTAGAACTTAACCACTTTTCTGAGACCTCTTACAATTTACAATTGGTGTGGCATGGTTGTCTGCATTACTGCATGCAAAGTGATTGAGAGTTGAGTTCAGCAAACAGCACACACATTGCCCCCTGTGAACTCAAACTGCTATGGCTAAAATGATGGCCAGCCCTGGTGTAAAGGTTAGAAACAGGCTTGGGACCAGGAGTGGGGGTGGTCCCAAGCCTGTCCATCCTCAAAATTCATGGCTGAGTTGTCCTTGAGCAAGGCATCTAACCCATAATTGCTCCCTGGGTGCTGAGGTGGTTACACCACAGGTCCAGGTGTGTGTTCTCACTGCCCCTATTGGACTGTAACATCAGACAGATGTGGAAAATTAAAACTGGATTGACATCAAAATCCAGATGTTTCTGAATGAATGTTACATTGTGGTTGGAATTTAAAGTCACATATCCATCAAAGACCAACACTGGGTTTACATCAAGCTCTGACGTTAGACAGATACTACATTTTGGGTGCCTTACAACCAACAAAATATCAACATCTCTATATTATAGAATTTTATGTTTTTGGACTGGATTTTGGACCTTAAAGCCAAAAAAATCTGCATCAGCCGTTGTCACTATTCTAATCATTAAATTTTGCCTATATTCGACTAGATAATGTTTACTGACATTGATGGACAGCTGGGATGAATCATTTGTCAGTCCTAATCGAGTCGACTAGAAGTCTGATCTTTTGTGCATCTCTACAAAGAAACCTCTTTTGGTTCCTTGAAGAACCTTCAATGTAAGTAGCTCGGACCATCTGCAAGAACTGTGTGGTTGTGAGGCATGTGTGTCAGTCTCTTCCTGGGAGGTAGAGAGGGTTCATAAGAACACATAGCAACCCTTTCCATCTGTTCCTCCTCTCACCTTTCTCTCACACTATCTCTGAGCTTCACAGGGAATTGTGCTGGGAGAGGCGTGCGCCTCGCTTCGTCAGGCTTTTCCCTGCACCGCTGACATTCAGAGGAAAATGCATCCCGCAGTTCTGATTTCCCAAATGACAGCGACGTGTGCATCCATCCTCCCCCATCAGCCAATTTCTCCAGCCTGGAGCCAGATGCTTGCTGGTGGGGACCAGGTTTATTTCCAGCTAGTGTGGAAAGGCAGTACTTTAATACAGAGACTGTGATTGTGCGAGTTTCGAAACCACTGACCGAAACATAGCGGCGGGATTTGGTGCTTTCTCTTAATGGCTTTTTAAAAGCGATTAAAGGAAGAGAAAAATGAAGACTTCATCACAAAGCAACAGGCTTTTATGGAGCTATACTTTAGTGATGTAGCTACAGTAGCACAATAATTGCTAAGTGGATGTGGAGGGCACATTTTTTCCCTTTCACATTTTACTGGCCATAACAAGATCCATCCGCAGGCATCATCAGCCCTGGAAACGAAGAGAAAAGGTTGTTGGGTGCACTGTCTTAGCAGGCAGTACTTTTTTCCCTTTCGCTCTGTAATTGGTGGCAGTCCATTTGAAGAAAAGGACAAGGTCTCGACAGGTAGTAAGACACTTTCTGTCAGAGCTGGAGAGATCTAATTATAAGTGCCTGCGGTGTGGTGAAGTGTCAGGGGCTGAGGAGGCTTACAATAAGAGAGTGGAAGGCTAGAGGGACACGCCCCCATCTCCAAGGCACCCCAGTGACCCGCGCAGACCTGTTTACCTCATTAAAAATGAATTCCCAGGTAATATTGGCACTTCACCATCTCTCTCTCTCTCTCTCTCTCTCTCTCTCTCTCTCTCTCTCTCGCTCTCTCTCGCTCTCTCTCGCTCTCTCTCTCTCTTTCTCTCTCTCCTCCTCCTGGTCATCCATTATGCAAGAGGCAACCAGGCTTGGATGGGCTATGGGTTAACTCAGGGAAGGTCATCTGGCCACTTGTGCGCCACAGAAGCCGTCAAGTCTCTCAGTATGCCTCTCGGCCTCTCACTCCTATAACCCGTGCAGCCTCTGGTGCAGAAAAATGAACAGTGATGCTGTGTTTAAAGTGGAAAGTGCACAGACTAAGTAAAAAATTGGCCCTCAGCAAAATTAGGCCTGCGGCTTTAGCCAGCAAAAGGAAGGACAAACAGGCTATTAGAGCTGATTCATAATTTATAATACAAAGACAGGGATCAGTGTGAAAAAAGGAAAAAAGGCATCCGCAGACAGAAGCAAAAAAGCAATTTGCTGGCTGTATACCTTCAGCCCTTTAGAGAATGGGCTATAAATTGGCATTAAGGTTTAGACTAATGAAGTGCAGATTTTATTGGCCATACATGGAGGTATTGGCTTTGCAGAGCAAATGAGGGAAAGTAAAATATAGGACAGGGAAAAGAGATGTTGCAGGCCCACCCTTAATGGTCTGGACCACACACAGGTCAGCAAAGTCTGTAGACGTGTAGAAAAAGCTTGTAAATGTCTGCCGATGGTAACGGAAGATTAGGACTTTGCCATGACCCCTATGACCTTGCTCCCCTAGAGTTTCTGAGCCTCTAAGAGCTGTGTCTGCTTCCACATTGCTTGAATACGTCCAATACAACACCAACTGATGCACACATTTCCTTCATGGAGGCATTTTCTTGGCCCTGGAGCAGGACTTTCCAATCAAGCAAAGGATATTTTAATCATGCCCATTTGTCTGTTCAAACCGCAAAGAGCATTTCTAACCACAGGAATGATTTCCATGTAGGGACTAGATGGCCATCATGGCTACAACCCTACGGCTAAAACCCACATTTGAGGTATAGATGTTCACATATTGCCTTAAAACAAACAGGGCTGAGCAGAACATCCAAAGACAAACAAATGATTTCCTCTTGGGCAACTCGCAACAATGGATGGCTTAGTGAATGGGGGGTCTTCAGGCTGAAGACAGAAGTGCTGAAAGGGACTTTATTGGGGGGAACAGGAGAAGACTGAGTGGTTACTGCCCGTAACTGCTTTTCACTGTTCCTTTAAACCATCCTGTGACACCATTGGTGACCCCTGGCCAAAGCAGAGCAGAGCAGACCTTTTTTTAGGGAGCCTATCAATAGAGTGGAGGATCTTTGACAGGTTTAGAGGAGATGCATCATCGATGTGTCAGCTGTGTTTAACAAGAGGAGGTCAAATTACTGTAATACGATCAAGTAAGGTGTCTCTGAAGGAAGTTTTTGGGGACTTTGGGTGGTGAAATAATCAAGCAGAAAGCATCACCTGCTCTGGAGCATAGACCTCGGCGGCGTGAAGACCACTCACCATAAAGACAGTTGTAAAACGAGTTGGTAGAGGAACGTAGGAGTGCAGGAAAGGTTGCCCCGGGGGGCCTGAGACGTGACCTTGGTCACTTTAGTGGCTACATTGGAATTCCATGGCAAGCAATAGATGAGTCAACTGTGGCATTGACTGAATAGCTTGGGTGAAAGTGGACACTCTTGGTGGTAGCCTGTAGAACTCCCAGACAGTGCTGAACCAGAAGTATGAAGCTGTGATATAGGGTAGGTTTCTAAAACTGTCCCCGGATGGTTCCTAGCTCTGATGTATGTTGAGAAGCCTTTAATTAGAATGTCTAGAACCTACATCATATAAAGGTTCTTGAATCCTACCCCACTTATGCTCTTTATATGTCCAAATCCAAATATGACAGTTACCTTTGAATCTGAATCTGGCCCATTGTCTTTAGGAGGGAGTCCTAGGAGGGAGTGAAGAACCTTACCTACCCCACCCTGCTCTAACACACCTGTTCCAACTAATCAGCTAAAGAACAAGCGGAAATGGGTGTATGCAGGGCAATGGCACTCAAGGACCAGGGTTGGGATCCTCTCATTTAGACCAGATATTGGGCATTTTCTTTAGGATTCACCCTATTACTCTTCCCAGCTGCACTGGCCGTTGAAAGGACCTCTCTGCTCGTCTGATATTTCACTCCTCTTTTCTGCCTCTCTTCTTTTCTTTCAAGACATCTCATCTCTCCGTCCTCGTCCTCCTCCATCTGCCGTCCCTGCACTTCTCTGGTGACATCATGTGCTGATGCCTCTCCAGATAACCCATAATACACACCCCACTATAGCGAGGCAAAGATATGCTATCATGGTCTTTCCTGGATCCCATGACTGTCGCCGCTGTCAACAAAGGATGAGACTCTAGCATTTTTCTTCCTGTTCTATAAAGTAAATGGCATGACACATCATCTCAGGCACGTTGTGGCACTTCCTTTTGACTTAGTTGCTGTGGATATTCCTGGGACGGGTGCTCCTTCTTTGCCTGAGCCCACTGAGGATGAAGCTCTGTCTGAGGCAGTGTTGGGAATAATGCCATATCTAGAGAGAAGGGACATGCAGGCAGGCAGGCTGGCTGATTTATTAATGCTGTGCAGGTAGAGCCTCCGAGCTTGGTGTCAGGGTGTATTTCTAGGGAGATTAAGACATCCTGGAGGTTTACGTCTTTGTGTCTACGAGCTGGGAGGCTTGTTTTTGGCTTGATAGAGGGAGCCTGCGGCATGCAGTAAAAAGCTGGGTTGGGTAAAGCCTTGGTGTAACTCAGGGCTCAACTTTACAGTGAGAGAAGTCCTTTCGCCAGCGTGAGCTGATCAAGTGGATAACAATTCACAGGGTTTACATAAGCTGCTTCAGCAACTTTGCACCACACCAGGCTGAGAACTAGGCTTATGGTAAAATAATAACTATTGCTATTAAAATGCTTCTTTTCCCAGTTGGAATGCACGGGGTTTAAAGTGTAGTGGATAACCTGATGTTGCTGTTGTGTTCTTCAATCCAGCATTTAGAAATAATGCTACCTTGAGACTCTAAAGTTCAGTTTTGATGCTGAAGATCCTGCTGGTGTATGGCCAGGGTTGGATTGTAATGAAATATTAGAAATACAGTACATACAATTTCCTAAAATCAGCCCAGTGTGTTGCAAGAATGCGAAGAATGAATGCAAAGACTTGTGTTCTTGGGAAGAACGTTCTTGACAAGTCACCTTGCAAGAACAAAATTGCAAGAACGCAAGATTGGGACACCTATTTAGATGTTGTGTACTTGCTATTGTGCAATACAATTAGCCTAGCTGTTAATCACTATTATCCACAGCTATCTATCTTGACTAAGACTACTACAGGACAGTATACGAGCCTCACAACATAACCCAATAACCAGGTAATAAACACCTGGTTCTGCTGGTTGTTTTGGGCTAATGGCTAATTCAGCACTGCCATCACATCAGAGCTGAATTCACTGTTCTGTTCGTTTTCATGGGCAAGTCATCAACCGATGCATCTTCGGTTTTCAGGACAGAAAAAAAAAAAAAAATCCGGGAATTGAACCGTTCTTGGTAAGTGCTGTGTACTTGCTATTGTGCAGTACAATGAGTCCAGCTGTTAATCACTATTATCCACAGCTATCTAGCTTGGCTACGACTACTACAGGACAGTATACGAGCCTCACAACATAACCGAATAACCAGGTAATAAACACCTGGTTCTGCTGGTTGTTTTGGGCCAATGGCGGTTGGCAGAATGGCACCAGTTTTTAAAAATACAAGAAGCCAGCGTTGTCTGCCATCACGTCAGCGCTGAATTCACTGTTCTGTTCGTTTTTATTGGCAAGTCATCAACCAATGTATCTTCGGTTTTTAGGACAGAGAAAAAAAACACAGATCCGGGAACTTTAACCCTTCTTGGTAAATGCGTTCCAGAGGATTGTAATGCAACTTAGACGGAAGAACCCACAATGCATGTTGAGAAACGGCCACTAATTAGACTACAGTCTACAGACTGCACAAACTTTCTGCTAAAGCATGAGTAGACTGATAAATCAATCTGAAGATCAGCTGTTTATCTCAGCGTTACTGAAGTTTTTTGATTGATGATGGAACTCCTCAGTAGTGGACATATTCATGAGTGATTAGCTCAGCACTGGCGTTGTTCTAGACTATGGAGTGTGTTTGGTTGCATGATGTTATCCATGCCATTAACTAAAAACTGCATTAAGGGACGTGTAGGCAGCGGCCACTTCTTTCACTTATTTTGAGTATTCTGCCCATGTAGTTTAATGCAAGTTTCCTCCCTTTCAGTGACGCACTCAAAAGCTACTTGAGTGTCAATAGCAACCCCTTGTGGAGAATCGTCAGTTTGTTAAAAAGGATGTGACTGAGTTACAAATCAGATCCATCAGATCTTCACATCCAATAAAATGCTAAAAGTTTCAAAGAATGTGTTGAGACAGAGAAGAATTGCTGTACTCGCAGAAGCTGAAGAATTCCTGGACAGGCTCATTGAGGAAGCAGCTTTTGTGGGTCTGCTTTTCCCCACCCCGTCTGAGGCGAGAGCTGTGCCCTCCTTGCCCTTTGTCTACTCGCTGCGATGCATCTCTCTCTGAATGAATAGGGCGGCCGCAAGCAGAACAAAGAGCAGATCCGGGCTCTTTTCTGGGACACACCGGCTTAGCCGAGGACACGGCAGCCACAGCTCTGGAGCTGCTGACAATGCTCTTGGAAGGAGTTTCCGTTTTATTTACACTGACCTACAGTTGGCTCCACCTACCCAAACCTCCATCTTCACTCCTATTAAAAAGACCCCCCCCCCCTCAAATGACCCAAGAACAGCATTTAAGGTGAAACTTCCCCAGGCAGTCCCTAAGAACCATGCTAGCTCTCAACTGTCCTGCACAATGAGGAGGGTAATCAGACAGTGTCTACAGTGATTCCGGTCACGCTAGAAGTGTGTGTCTGGTTTGCACACATTTCTCATTCATTTTTGCTTCCCAATACCTGTATTCCATGCAGACGGCTCCCAGGAGGTGAGATAAGGGCAAGGCCACGGGCGGGCGATGAAAGCCATTGAAATGCTGATGAGACTGTGCTCTGCTTTAAGAGGCATTGTGGGTTTTTTTTTTTTCACAAACTTCAATGTATTAAGTGAGAATAATGAATTGGTAATATGGAACAGGAGACTGTAAAGGTTTGTAAGATATTCAGGAATGACTATACCAAACATTTACTCAATGAATGTATGAAGTGAATGTAATATGAAATATGATTAGCTATGAGGTACAAAGTTTACTATTTCAATGTGCCTCATACATATAAATATGAAAATTGGGGGAAGCCCTGAATTTTGGATGTTCAGTTGCTTAATATATTAATAATGACTTATTACCAGTCTTATGTTATATTGTTTTGTACACATATTTTTGAGTTAAGTGTATGGAAATATGTTATAAGAGAGACAATACACTGCAGTGTAAACAAATAACCAAAGATTGTCTAAACTGGTTGTATATCATCACTGTCATGGAACCAACTATTTCATTTTGTTGACAGAATTTGAATCAGGAAGTTGTTCTGTCCATTATGAATTCATAATTAATGTACCAATAGAAATGTTTTTTTTCACCTCCTGTAAAATTGGCATTTTTTTGTGCAGTCATTTTAGGAATTGTTGCATAATGTCATAATAAAAACTTGTGTGACATTATGCAACAATTCCTACAATTACTTCACAAAAAATAAAATCAATAAAAATGCATTTTTAATATGCAAACTTATATGGGCTGAACGAGGATGCAGAAATATTGTATATGAAATACAATACACAATTACCATGTAAACACATCTGATCAAATTTGTGATTTGAGATTCAATACATTTAATACTGATATATATATATTCATTCAAGAAATGAATAATCACCCCATTCAAACGCACCTTGCACCCTGCACTTACTGGACTTACTGGAACTGGGACCAACAGCTCAGTCACACTGGACCAACCATAACACTACATCCTATCCAATGTGATATAAATCGTAATGTAAACATGTCTATCTTTTACAGACTATGTATTAAACCTGTACATTTAAACAGTGCAATAGTATATAGTGTGTGTGTAGTGTATGTTTAGTGTAGGTTACCGTGTATATATTCTGTATTTCTATGGTGTATATATTGTGTATTGCTGCTGTGAGGGACTCAGCACCCTAGTTTTTCACTCACCTTTACACATCAATGCAATTTGACAATAACTGTGATTTAACCTGGCTTTTCGTGCTAGGCTAAGAGCTAACATCATCTGCTCACTCAAACTGGATCATCAAAACCAACCACCAAACTGGAGCTAAATACACATCAGAAGGAAAAGTACTGGCTTATTTTTTTTTACAAACAAGGCCAAACCCATGTAAGCAAGCAGGGCAAGGCTAAAAGCTAACCAATTTGAACTCTTACAACATCTTACATTGTGTGTTGCTGCTGTGAGGTTTTTCACTCACCTTTACACATCAATGTAATTTGATAATAACCATGATTTGATTGATTTAAGATGCGATTACCACACATTTGAAGGAATTAATTGATTTTAATTCCCCTTAAACCCCTTAAACAGCCCCCTTAAACCCCTTATTATAAACTTCTTATACCAAAGAATAGCCCCACCAGTTTGTACAGAAGTCCCTATAGATACTGAATAATACACCTCAGTGTGAAATAAGCCTTGCTGCGTTTAGGGGTTAAAAAAAAAAATATATATATTTTTGTCAAAATTCTATTTGAAATAAAATATTGATGTTGTTAAACACAAACAGATGTAAAAATGTATCTCTAAAATTGTGAAATTAGAGGAGAATTTAATAAATATTTTAAAAAATACATTTAATTACATTTAGTTTTGAAGCATTTCTATTGGTCCATTTATTAAAATATTTTCACACAATGTGATGAGCAACCGCCAGATTCAAACAATAAAAAAAAAAGAATAAATATGCGGATACATGGTGTTTTTGGTGGAATTGTAATGTAAACAAACAAACATAAACTCAAAGAGCGACAATTTATGAGATTCCTACATCAACATGCACGTCTGAAGAAATTCCATAAATGTATTCTTGAGAGCCACTCTATCTTCACAGGTCTGGCCACAGCCAGCCAAGTCCACCTCCTCTGCCCTGTAGATTGAGCTGAGCTCCACTGAAATGTCATGGATTTAATACGACGGCGTGCCATTTTCAAAGTCTTCGCTTTTTCCTGAGCGCTCTTTTCCCACCACTGCTCTGAAATTTCATTCCCCAGCAAAAACCACTTCTCTTAGCCACCTTCCATCAGTGTCTCGCCCTCCCTCTCTCTCTCTCCATCCTCCTCTCCTCCCCCCTCTCTCTTTCTGCTGCTTATCACCACTTCCTTTCATCTGCACATCACCATCCCTCGTGTCAGTAATCCTGTGGGGTGTTAAATAGAGGACAAGTCACGCCTCGGCACCACCAGCCAGCTTTGTCAACTCACACATACACACATATACACACACATACACTCACACACTTACGCATATGCACTCCAACATCCTCACACACGCAGAGCATGTATTCACACATACATGCACACACATTAGAGCATGCTTGCACACACCCAACACACATGCAAATGCTGTTAATCTCCCAGGACGCGGAAACTGCCCATATTGGTTGCTTGATGCTCTATGCATATATTTCAAGACGTTTTTAAGAAGTTCCAGCAAAACATTCATGACATTTTATGAGGTTTTTGGGTAAATCCTCAAAATTCACAGAACTTCAAGCAAGCAACATTCCTGAATATTTTGACCTCGAAGGTCAAACTGTATTTATCTTGGCACAGTTGAATAAGACGAGTTCGGTACATAGAACTGACCAACCGTGAACCTCAAACACTGCTTTTCCTACTTCAGAATAAAAACCAGCAGACCCAGAACAGAGCTGGAAAACAGGCCAACTCCAAACCCCCAAAACTGTTACATCACAGTCTTGACTCGTTATATTTACACTTCCAAATGGTAAAACACGACTTCAGGAGAACAGGAGATCAGCTCCTCACCTCCAGACTCTAGCTAGTTATGGAAATACGGGTTGCTACATGACTTTCCTGTGTCAGAGAAAGATGAGGAGATTTGTGCTAGGCTAAAAGCTAACATTTGAGTGGCTTTTACCATCTCTTATCTTCATCATCTCCTCCCTTAAAAACAAACAGGACTAAACTGACCTAAACTAACCACCAAACTGGAGCTAAACACACATCAGAAAGAAAAGTACTGGCTTATTTTTACACCAGTATGACTCAACAAAGCCAAACCCAACTAACTGGTTACAATCTCTTCAGCTTGCTAACAGCACATTGCGCTGAGTGGACACAACAAGAGGACAGCAACACTTTTCGATTACAAAACGTTTTTGCAACAGTGATAAAATCCATGCTAGGCTGGATTGGACTATGCTATTATCTATGCTATACTTATCGTTATTGTTTTAGGAGTCCACATAAAAGGGTTTCATTCTGAAAGCAAAGTAACAGGGTGGTAAAAAGGCTTGTAAAAGAGTTGTGTCTGAGCATTTTTCACCCCAACCAAAAACCAAAAGTATTGGGACACCTGCTCATTTATTGTTTTTACAGAAAGGATATTAAAAAGAATGTATCCTGCTTTTGTTGGAGTAACTGTCTCTACTGTCCAAGGAAGATGTTCTACTAGATTCTGAAGAATATTGCTGTGAGAATTTGATTGCATCTAGCCACAAGTGCGTTAGTGAGGTCAGGATTTTGGGCGATGACCACGTCACCTCACCCACAACTTCCCAACTCATCCCAAAAGTACTGACTGGAGCATCAACCATCATTCCAAAAAACACGTTTTTGCTACAGCGATAAAAGCTATGCTAGGCTAGATTGGGCTATGCTATGCTATGCCATGCAGTTGTGATCTGTCGCAGTGCTGTAAACCAGCCAATACAATCAGAGCTTATCGTTATTGTTTTAGGAGTCCGCCATGAAAGGGTTTCCTTCTGAAAGCAAAGTAACAGGGTGGTAAAAAAGGCTTGTAAAAGGGTTTTTTTTACCCCAACCAAAGGCCGTACTTACTAGTTATGCATTTTTTGCCACCTTTAAAAAGGACGCACTCTAAAAAGCTTCAAAACATAGCTCACATAACTTCATAAACATACTCTTGAAGCACAGGAACGGAAGTACGGAAAAGTTTAAATAATGGTCATGGGAATTCTGCTGTGCTGCATCGCTCTGACACAAAATACAAGAGTTCTTATTAAATTTTAACACACACACACACATATATATACACACACACACACACACACACTGAAATGCACTCTCCCTCTCCTGTACAGTGTACAGATTGCTATGTATCTCTGCAGTGTTAGCTGTTTAACGGCATGAAATTCATCAGCCGTTTACTCATCCATGGAAATGGAGGGATATATGAAGATAAATGGCTACTCCGAAACACAGACTATGCAGTATAAATGCTTACCATCTTATTCCATCACACCTTCTCCCAGCCATAATAACCTCCTTCAGGAAGTCAGCATAACTTTTAAACTACTTTAAACACAATATCAAACACAAAGCTGCACTGCACTGTATTGCCACATCCACACATCAGATCCTAATCTAATCCACACCGGGAAAAGGAAACATGAAATAGTAAATAAAGAAGTCCTCTTCACCTCCATAACGCAGTATCTTGACAACGTTATCATGCCAGGATGATTGAACAAGCTATTTTGCTGCTGTTGAGTCTTGAACCAAGCTGGGGTCATCGAGTCTAAAGCAATGTGAAGAATATTGGCCCGTCCATTAATCTGATCCAAATGTCTGCATGGGTGAGCAGACAGACTAACCTGCGCAGTGATGGATAGTGGCTACATAAGCATTGTGTTCTTCACCCTTTTGACAATAAAAACAGGCAGATTTCAGATAGGGTGGCGTATATACGGTAGGGGTATAACCTACATAGGTCTTGTGTTGAATCAGAAGGACATTCATGATCCTATGGTTCCAGCTACGGTTTAGAAATGTATCCTCCTACAGTGTTACATCTGCTGCACATTTGAAGTATACAGGTCCTAAATGGTTCTTTGCTTGGAAATATGGTTCTGGCAAAACCTTTTATTTGCTATAGAACCTTAGATATTTGCATAAAATACTTGAAAAAGCTTCTTCACACTAGAATGGTCTCGAAATGAGGTGTGCTCAGGTACATTTCTGGCGTATTGCTGTCTTGGCTACAGAAAACACAGGTGCACCACTGACTGAAAGGACCTAGGCAGATGTCAACAGTCAGGCGTTCATTGCTATCTTAGGAGTGAATTGTCAACACAGGCGCGTGCCCGACGAAATGGCAATTGAAATAGCAATCCCCAAAGTCACGTTACGCCCCAAAACACACCCATGAATAATTAAGAGACTTAGTACATGCCTTTTGAAGGTTTCCAGATGTGCAAGGCGTATTTTTCCCCATCGTTACGAAAGCAAAGACACATTGACACGCCCTAAATCAAGCTGCGTAGTGCGTGGTTGATGGCTTGCCAACAGATCGCTAAAATATGGCCACAAGTGTATGTCCCGTCGTCATTACCTACATGGGTTGGGTCTCCCTATACTTGACTTTGGTTGGTTTGGTTGGTTGTCAATTGTGCGGCTCACCTTTCCTGAAAAAATAATAGAACAGATTTGTTTGGTTGCCGCTACACTGCTAATACACTATATGGACAAAAGTATTGGGACACCTGCTCATTCATTGATTTTACAGAAAAGATATTACAAAGAATGTATCCTGCTTTGGTCGGAGTAACTGTCTCTACTGTCCAGGGAAGGCTTTCTACTAGATTCTGAAGAATACTGCTGTGAGGGTTTGCTGGCATCCAGCGACAAGAGCGTTATTGAGGTCAGGATTTTGGACGATGACCACCTCACCTCACCCACAACTTTCCAACTCATCCCAAAAGTACTGACTGGAGCATCAACCTTCATTCCAGAAAACACAGCTCCACTGCTCCACATGCTGGGGGGCTTTATACATCTCTAGCCCACGCCTGGCATTAGACGCAGTGTCAATAGGTTCATGTTTATCTGCTGTAGAGAGTGTCAGCAGCACCAATGCCAGAAGCAAGAGCGGGAGACTAGTTTTCAAAGCCAAATTCTTCTTCTATTGTTTAATGGGTGATGGTAGCCTGCCTCAACTTCGTGGAATTGGTCCAAGATTCGAAAACAAGGTACAAAACGCATATTTACAAAATAGAAATACTGAATTTGTACATATTAACTTACATATACACACATTATACACACACTACATACTCTCTATTCACAAAAAGGTTCTTCCTGGAACCTTCACATTAGTTCTTTTCACGTTCAGGTTTTAAGACTTCACTATCATCAAAAGAAAACATGTTAAATCCCTGTCTAGGAGTCCTGGAGAGCAAATTTGGCCACACTCACTCGCTCTCCCATCTCAGCCTGATGCTAGTCAGTGCAGGCGTCCATTAGCAGACATAACAGGACATATAATTTTGGAGCATTTCTACTGACTCTTTTGCCAGTAAAGGTTCACATACTGTAAAGCCTAACTGGCCTTTTCAAATGGTGTAGAAAAAGAAAGAAAAAATAAAGTTACAAGGTTCTGATCTGACAGCAACGATTTCTTCCTTAGGAAAGGTCTCGTTCTGTTCGCCGATGACTTTCAAATGACTTCCTAGATCGCTTTCATACAAAACATCCATCCATCATTTATCTCTGACAGCACCGTTATCTCTGACAGCATGGTGATCTCAGAATAACTGTCCATCAGCTGCAGGTGTCAGCTCCGACAGAACGACTGTATGATTCATATCTCTTCAAAGTAGGAACACATAGCATAACATGACCTCAAGGCTAAGTATGGTTTAATCACTCTTAATTTTCTCAAGAAAACACTGCGTTTGAGTGGACTGGGCCCTGTGCGTTCATATAGCCATGCTGTCCAATTGCAGCCAACAGTGTGTCATACAGGGGCAGAAACTACATAAGCAAGTCTGTTTGAGACTACTGAACAAGTTGACACGGTTTGAGAAAGGATGATGACTGGTGGGGCACAAACCTCTTGTTGCTAGTTAGCTGCATTAGCCTCATAGCTCCAGAACAAAGCAAAAAATGCAAAGTTTAGACACCAAGCGTGCCAACTGACTACATTCAGGGTAAGGGGGAAGTTGTGTTTTAATTGGGGGGCCACTGTAAGCCTAAAATAGACAGAACAGGGAAACTTGGTGGAAAGTACTGTGAAAAATATCATCTTAATGTAAGAAAACAATTACCTTTGCTACCTTTGTTACTCTTTAAATCAAAAGTTGACTATTGGCTTGGATTTACATGCCAGAAAATCCTTTAACTGTATAACTGTATAACTATAAAACCTTTACATAGTGTGGAGGTTCTTTTCAGGGTTTTTCAGCCTAAAACTACCATTTACTGTATTAGTATTAGAACGTTATCTGACATGGCATGTTGGCAATATTATGTGGTGCATCATTGCATCCCACAGGTTAACAGGTTTCACAATTTTGTGTTTCTGTCCATCAATTTTTTTTACACAAATACATACAAATTTAGTCATTTTTAATTATTTATTACAGAATTTATTACATAAATACATACACATATTGGGAATCCCCGCCAGCAATAAAGAAATCCACTGGTGTACCTCTGATGTTGAGGCTAATAAATACAGACACGATATTTGGTTAATAGCGGTAATATAAGCTACCTGGTTTACTTCTCCATTAGCCAGCTGACCTGTACTGCAATACAGCCAACAAAGCATTTATAGTACTTGTCTTCCTTCATTCAAGATACATCAACATAATAATATAAATAATATATATAAATAAATCTCAGCAGGGATTTTCACTTGCTGGGCTAAGAAAAGCTCAGGTGGAGACATGCCTATGCATGTGTACAACAGATGTAGCGATGGTTCAACTTTTCTGGGCACATCTTGATACTTTAAAACACGTTCTTCACGCATGCACAAGTGGTTCTTCTATACCATCACTCATTTGAAAGATGTTTTCAGTTTAAAAACTGTAGTTACAACTCTACAGTGATGTCCCAGAGACTCTTTTAGTTGTAGCTACAGTGCCTATAAAAAGTATTCACTTTTTCCAGTTGTTTTTTTTATAGATGTTTACTGATTGTATTGATTTTAGAAATGTAATTGTGATTAATATAATCTGATTAATATAATTTGAAATAAAAATATAATAATAAATAATTTACCTTTGTATGGATATAAAATATAATGTTAATTAGTAATTGTGTAAATATTTACCAAATATTCTTCAAGTCAGCATTTTGTAGATGCACCTTTGGCCACAATCACAGCACAGAGTCTGTGTGGATACGTCTCAATCAGGCTTGCACATCTGGACACTGCAATTTTACTCCATTCCTCTTCACAAAGCTGCTCAGGCTCTACCAGGTTGCACAGGGATCAGGCGTGAACAGCCCTTTTTTAAGTCCAGCCCCAAATTCTCTATTAAACTCTTTTGTTCTCGGCCACTCCACAACATTCACCTTATTATATTTAACCCATTTCTGTGTAGCTTTCGCTGTGTGCTTGTCTTGTTGGAAAATAAATCCTCTCCCAAGTTGTAGTTCTCCTGCAGACTGAATCAGATTGTCCTCCAGGATTTCCTTATAATCCCTTTATTTTGGTGCATTCATTTTGTCCTCTCCCTACTCAAACCTTCCAGGGCCTGCTGCCGAGAAGCATCCCTACAGCACGATGCTGCCACCTCCGCGCTTCACGGGAAGTGTCTGGTGCTAAACATAGCTTCTTGTCTGATGGCTAAAAAGCTCCATTTTGGTCTCATCAGACCAAAGAACCTTCTTCCAGTGGACCTTGGAGTCTCCCATATACCTTTGGGCAAACTGTAGTCGAGGCTTAATTCTCTTTGCTGCTCTTCCATAGAGCTTTGACTGATGAAGAACCTGGACAACAGTTGCTGTACAGAGTGTCTCTCCTATCTCAGCTGCAGAAGATTTTAACTCGTTCAGAGTAGTCATAGTGGTCGTAGGTGTCTTGGTGGTCTCCATCACTAGTCTCCTTCTTGCATTGGATTTCATTGACCTCCAGGGGATGTTCAGTGACTTACAAAACTACTTACAACTCTAAGGTTTGAACATGGTTGTAAAGGTAAGGGGTCTCAGAAGGGATGTGTTCTTCACACCTGCACAAGTGGCTCTTCTATGCTATCCCCCCAAAGAACCGTTTTGTGGTACCTTTCACTTTAAATGTATGGTTAAGATGATGCTCCCGAGACTCTCTTCTAGTCTACAGGTTTGTAGCTAAAGGTCAGGGGTCTCAGGAGGTCATGCAGCATTGGCTATAGAGAAGGAGCTTTGGGATATGACCTTTCTCCTAAGCTGGAATTAGCCATATCTCTCCACACATTTCCTGACGCCAGTTGCAGCACCCATAAAAGAAGCTCTGAGGTTAGGGCTAATGGGGAATGTCCAAGCGTTGGAATTTTTGTGTTGTTTCTCAGTGGCCATGGGTCACAGTAACTCAGTGAGTGGTCAGATGCTGGGAGAGAGGGTAACACTGGACACTGCAACTTCAGAGCATTAGCAACCACCCACCATGAACAGGCAGCTGCAGCCATTACCAAAGAGGTCAGAAGCAGGGAGCAGAACGCTGTGCCTGGTTGCGAGAGCAATGGACAAATAAAGCCACCCTGCAGAAGATCTGATAGGAGCCTTTGAAGGGAGTGCCTGAGTGACGGTTCAAACATTCATTAAGGAGGGACAGATGGACAATATGAACGCGCCATTAGTTTGATGCAACAGGAGGTCAAAAAGAACAATGGACAGTGACACTTTCAGAGCAGGGCACCAAGCGCACTCTTTAAAACAGAGCTTTTGGTGCGTTTCACCTAAAGAACCTTTTAATGGATGCTTCCTTTTTTTCTTAAACAAAGTCCTTAATGAGGTGTTTAAGTGTGAAGAACATTTTTAAGATCAAAAGAATCTCCATACGGTGTAAAGATTCAATATCAATTCAAAGGCCCTGGTTTTAAATATATCTATGTATTTTATTACTGAAACTACAGAATAAGCATTAACAGATGTTATATTCAATTTATATATATATATATATATATATATATTTATATTATATATAGAGTGTGCAGCATATATATGTTATATATATCAACCACCCACATATTATTATTATTATTATTATTATTATTAGTCCTTAGTTACTTTCATATTAGTTTCTTTTGTTAGTTTCTTTTGGTGTATTAATTAAAAAACTAACAAAAGAAACTAATATGTAGGTGGTTGCTATATATATTAGTTGCTGGTGTGTATTTATTTTTATTCAGTTTAGTTTCCGAATTAGTTTTATAAGCAGTAATTTAGGTTTTATTTTTTAGTGATAGAAAGGCATTCATGTTCCTTTATGCATCGAAAATATATAAGCTAAAGGTTTGTTTAGCTTGTCTGTAATTCTGTTTTGTTTTCATTTATTTTTCAGTGCATATAGTCATTTTAAAATATTTTTTTGTCTGCACACAATTATAACCCTGATTTATGTAATGCAATTTCACAGCCCTAGGGTGGCACAACGGTCTAACTGCCTGTTCAGGTACTAACTGCCAAGTGCTCAGTGCTCTATTGTCAAAGGACTCCCTGTCTGGGACATGCAGTTGGAACTACACAGTAAACATATTAAAGGGGAGGACAAAGACTAAATCTTAAGCTCATCTCAATATGTATTGTTGATCAAACTGATTTGCAGAAGTTAGAAATGTGAGTTTTGATAAAGCTGAGTTCACTCCAAAAAATGCTTAGTAATCAGTTTCTTTAGTATTTTACGTTTGCCTGACTTTACAGATCAACAGTGTAATTAAATGTGTCATTACATTATAGATTTGAATAAAATAGCAAATACTGAACATACTAACAACTTTTTTATAGTTCAAAACCTCTGAATGGAAAAGCAAACGGTAATCTGACTCTATTAGCACACACATGGAAGCTGGTATGAAGCAAGTGAATCTTTTTGAGCTCATGGGGCAAGAACCCATGAAGAGCATGGATGTAACGAGAGCCGTTATAATAAGATAAAAGTGGTGCAGTTTTACATTATTTATTTATTCACTCGACTTCTCAGAGCTTCCAGTGTAATACCGTGCAGGTGCGGCACCTCACAAATGCGAACCTCATAGAAGTAGTGTGTTTTTGTGACCCGTCATCAAAATCCTGCCAATGTTTGTTGCAAACCAAGTGAATCTAAGGATGTGCTTGAACAGCACCAGGTGTCCTCCACCTCTATTGTCCCCTTTCGCTCGTCCTTTTCCCTGTTGCTGAAGACACTAAAGGCACTATATTATCCTCTCTGCTTTCTTTCTCCGTGTCCCTGCACTTAAAATGGCTCCAGGCACCTCCGAGTGCCAATCACCGCTATTGTTTGTGCTTACGTTTTCCTCCAGAGAAATTGCAACCGCAATTACTGCCTCAACACTATTCTAGCCGCAACGCTCCAGAAATCCCTGAGAAATCCCCCCAGGACCCAGGTGTTCACGAACAGTGTTGGCTTACACGTCCTTAAACCTGCATTCGAGTGGGTTTGGGGCTCTGTGAAGGTCCGTAAAACCGTCAGCGTGGTTCTGTCGTAGATCTTGCATCTGCTTTTCCCAACACAGATGCCCTACTTTTTCATGGTAGTAGTGGAAGCCCTGACACTGATCCCGTACAATAAACGACCAGTTCGGGATTCCTGAGAGGCCCTGGCAGCCTCATGGAGTGCTAGGTCTGGTCTTTATTTTCGTAACCTACACATGCTCCTTAAAAAAAAAAAAAAAACAACCCAAAAAACAGCCCACCATCACGGCTAGAACCTTAGAGGCTAGTGATTTAGAGGCGCTGTGCATTTAGACACATGTTGCAAACTGGATTGCAAAACAGCTAAGGCTGTTGTGAGTTTAGTACGTGTCTTGCAAATGTATGCATTGGCACAGATGTTTGGAAAGCCAGTGTTGTCTACAGTTTCTCCGGGGAACATCTTCTTGAAACAAACATGCTTGGCAAACAATCCGGTTCATTGTAATTCAACCTTAGAGTATCAGTATAAGTGTTTAGTTATTCTCGATTGTTCTTAGACATTTCTGCCATCTAGCAATCCAATTACAGCCCACCATACATACTGTTTTTGTTCTGGTTGTAACCCTTTAAATCTCCTGGCTACCCTATTATTCTTATGTAATTAATGACGCATATCTTTACCGTCATTATACATATACACTTGTACAGAATAATAAGCCATTTCTTCACAAATCCCTGCTTAGAAAGCCTACGTCCAATCGCAGGGTCAGCAAGGTACCACTCTTCTCAAGGGCCCAATGGTGGCTGAACTATTTAAGCATTCTGATAGTTCTTTAAGTTGTGATGGGTCTATATAGAAGTAATTGTTTTATATGGTACTAAAATGTATTCATTGACCCAATAGTGGAACAATGGTAAAAGTCTTTTCAAAAAGTTCCATACAGAACCTTTATGTTCTTCAGAGTTTTTGACTTTTATTATTAGTGTTGTATATATACTGCTAATTAAGTGTCTTCCATCCATTTGCTGCTGTGAACCTGTGCATTTCCCCACTATAGGTCTAATAAAGGATGATCTTATCTTAAAAACCATCTACAAGACGTTTTCCTTGTTTAAAAAACATTTAAGCATCCAGATGGTTATTTCGGTTGTCATGGGTCTATATAGAACCAATGGTTCTTCTATAAAGAACCATCTACAACAGGTTTTCCTTGTAAGCATACCATTAAAATCATTTAAGCAATTACATGGTTTAATGAGTTATTCATTGACCTGTATACAATACATGGTTCTATATAATGCTGAGAAATGTTCTTTAAATCAGTCATGAAACATTAGTGTAAGCCTTTTTAAAGGTTTCATAAAGAGCCATATACAATAGGCTATATACAATAAATGGTTCTATATAAAATCTAAACCTTTTTTGAAGAGGTTCTCTCATTGAGATGGTTCTTGAGTTGTTCACAGGTCCATACAGAATTAATAGTTCTATATGATACTAAGACCATACATTGATTTAATAGCGGAACAATATTCTAAGGCGGTTCTAAATTTATATAAAATATATATAACCGTCATTATACAATAATATATATATATATATATATATATATATATATATATATATATATATATATATATATATATATAAATAAACCATCATTACGTTGACACAGTTCTGTATAGAACAACTGCCTTTATAATGAATGCTTGAAGAACCCATTCTAAAGAGTGTACAGTTACGCTGTAGGAGGAGGAATGGAAGCATGGACCCATTGCCATTTATGGGGGAGTTCCACCAGTTAAAAAAAATCTATTCAGTTAAATGGCTGATATAAAAAATAAAGACACCTGGTTTGGTGTAAAAAGATTTGATTCTAGAGACCCTTATGGAGTCAGAACCATTTACCGTGATGCTGATTGGAGCCACATGTTCAAAGGATTTAATACTTCTAAAAATGCCCTTCAAATAAAGCTGTTATATGAAATTACAAACATGAATCCTGATGCCTGAGATATTGTGTTTCAATGGCTTTGAGAAGATCATGTTCTTAAATATATTTATTTAACAAGGCAAAGAATAGAGATGAACATGCTGGGTATAATCGCTGTGTCCATAGTAGGCTCAGTAAATACAATGTCTATATAGTTTAACAACATAAAAAAAAATAAATCATTGGATTTGCCAATGATTAAAGAGGTTAATCGAGACAGAGCAGCACTTTACTAGTAAAGTTCAGAATGCTGGTGTTCCTGTGCTGCTGTATTTCAGGTAAATCCTTACGCACATTTCCAAAGAATGCACTAGCTCTGCAGAAGCAGCTCCCGCCGACCCACAGTTCCTGTTCTGGTGGTAATTACTTCTACCCATCTCATGTGGCTTTTTAACCAGCAGTCAAAGCCATACTGCTGCCAAAACCAGACGTGCTGAATCATACTGCTTCCTTTTCCATTGGACCTACTGAAAACGCTCACCGCGTGCGAATGCTGCAGCTGCCCTGCGTCTGGCTGCTTAGCAACACCGATGTAAATCTCATTAGCAGGGTGTTCCACTTCCAAATATGATGTGTGAAAAACCTCAAATTTCATGAAGCTTATTCATTTAACCCTGACAACCTTAGGTCTATTACTCAATTCTGAATTTTGACACTTAATCTTCAGTAACTGCTATAAATGATTCGCTAACTATAAAACTAATAGGAAAGTTATGGACTCATGATGGCACGGAAATAAAGCATGGGCTCATTCATAGGCCTTCTTGTTGGCAGTCTATTCAGAGACTCGACAACGACCTCATTAACTCATTTAAACCTGCCACTAGAGGAGGTTATGTGTGTCCATCTCAGTTCTAGCCACAGTAAAATGTATGAGTGTAGAATCAGTGCTTTCTGTATTCTTCTAATACTACATAAAAGACCTATATGGCTGCCTTTATTGTTGCATGCATTATCTTTCTGTTTATGTGGGTTTATGTACCAAAATCACCATAATCGCAACTTCATATCCCTTAGAATTAAACAGGCTGTTTTTGTAGCCATGCCTTTAAGACTCTAAGGTTAAGTTCTACCAGGAGACTCTAATGCAGCGTCACCTTTCTTCAACCAATCGCAAGCCTTTGCCTGTGTTAAAAGACCTCTAATTACATACCAATTGCCGCTTTCAGAAGTGACATCTGGTTGACGACGGGGCCTACCCTGAAGGTTTTATCTATCAACAATCAGTTTTAACTTGCTAAAATTGTGCCCATCTCACAATTTGTCTCATGTATCCTGGTAGAAATGGACTCGGTTCTGTTTCTGATTGGCTGCCCTGAATGATGTCACATTCATAAAGCAGTATAGGCTGAAATAGTCTTTTAACTTGAATAGGTTGATATGTGACATGTTACTGCAGCTTCAACAGATGGACAATACAAACTACAGTTAAAGGGGTCTTAGAATGGAAGACATGGCATAGCTGAATAATGAGAGTTTGGTACATGGAACTCACAAACCATCACATGGAAATGACAAATCATTAAAGCTGGAGAAACAGTACAACGCAGCAGCAATAGGAGAATATGGGGGTGTTGATACTGGAGAATAGCACATCACCTCCATTTATTGCTAGTTATGGGAATACAGGTCGCTACGGGAAGCAGCCCTTATGACAGTGTTTTTCCCAGTGCCAGTGTCCACAGTAGGAGAACTCAAAATAAGCAATGAAGTAAAAGCCAGAGGGAGCAGACAGAGATCTGTACTAGGCCAAAAGTTAGCACTAGTCCAATTGCTTGTACTATGTTTTCTCTCCATTATCTGCACCCTTGAAACAAACTGGACTACCTCAGCTTTACCAAGCTGCTAAATCCGACTCTGAAGGAAAAGTACTGGTTCCTTTTTTTTTAACTGGTAAGACTTGAGAAAGCCAAACCCGAGGAAGGAAAGTGTGGGCTTGCTCACAGCGCATCACACTGAGAGGACACAACAAGAGAACAGAAACACTATCTGGCAAGACTTGCAAATAATTACAGTGTTTCTATTACAGTATGAAAACGGGCTACACAAAATAAGGCTCCTCTGAGCTTCGCCAGAGACTCAACCGGCCAATAAAAGCAGAGATTATCAGGCTAAAAGAAAAATCTGCATGTTTCATTCTGAGGTAAAATAACAGGGTGGTAAATAGGCTTGTTAAATGACATCTGTGCATTTTTGACCCAAGAAAGTCACATTTTACAATTTATATGTCAAAAAACAACTTAAAACACTTAATAAAAGCATTCCTAATGGCACTATTAGGTTAACATGCTACAGGGGTACGTGACTAACAAGATGATTAACCTTCTAAAGGTGTATTGCATTGGATTTTCCTACTAATATTAGATTTGTTGTGTTTTTACAAGCTGCACAGTCTTCTCTGTGCATTGTATTCATGCACACACACTACATATGATCCTACATGCTCCTGTGCACTCACTTCTACACATCTACAGTTTCTCTGCTCATGTCTGGACTCCTTCACTATCCACACTCATGCTCCCTTGCTTGAGCAGCAAGCAAAACCCATGAACAGAGCTTCGAGCAGAATTCCTAATTATAGAGGTGACTTCCATGCAATAGTAGGTGAGTCAAGGTAATTTTCGCCTCGAGGGGCTGGCTTTTCCTGTGTGAGTTTACACACAGATGCAAACTTCTACCAACTCCAGGCCGAGAACACGTCCCTTGAATTCTTGATTTGTCCCAACTGTCCCAAACTTACAAATAACACTGAATCTGAGATTGCTGGAAAGAAAGCTCTATTTGTATGCTTGGCCAGTTTCAAAACAGGAATCCAGTCTCTGAATCATAATGTCTCTGCTGCTGAAAAGAAAAATAAACCATTCTCCATGATGAATTATGTTATATGAGTCATGCTCCTCAGTAGTGTTCTCTAACTTTGCGAATAAAGCAGATCTGTATCACCAGAGCCCATTTTTTAAAAGCCCCAGTGTCGTTAATCACAGAGGCCAATGATCCCCCACCAAACACTGACCACTTAAGCTTTGTCCCTGAAGGCCAGAGTAGCCGGAGAAAGGTTATAGCCTCGTCTCAGGAATTTAGCAATAATAGCTGCCAAAGTCCCCAAGCAGGGTAATATACAGCCATCTCCTGCAGACCAGAGCAGGTCACTAAGTTAAAAGTAAAAGGTCATTTGAAAGACACTAGCTGTTCAGAGAGAATCTGTACGGCAGTTTCCATTCAAATACACTATATGGACAAAAGTACTGGGACACTAGTGCTTGTTCTTTGTTTCTTCTGAAACTAAGTGTTTTAAAACAGAGTTTATCCTGCATTTATTAGAGTAACTGTTTCTACTGTCCATTTGATTGCATTCAGCAACAAGATGTTGGATAATTATCCCTGACCTCATTCCCAACTCCCCAAATTATTGCAAAAGTACTGGATGGAGCACCAACTATCACTCCAGAGAACACAGTTCCACTGCTCCACAGCTCAATGCTAGGGCCTTTATACCCCTCTAGTGCTTGCCTAGTCCTTTATACCCTTGCTAGTCCTTGGCATTAAGCATGGTGCCAATAGGTTCCTGCAGTATTTCTCTACAGGGACCAGGTTTTGGAATTTGTACCTAACATCTATGGCGTTAGTACCTTGAACCTGTCAGACATTTCAATGTAATTTTGTAAGACTGTCTTGGTAACTACCATCATGTTACCCAACATCATTAAACATTACCTCAGAGTTTAGAACCTGTCAGACATATTTCTCATGTACCTTAATTAGACCATTATTAGTCTTGGCTTTTTGAGTTAACTCAACTTCGTCAGTCTAAAAGTCTGACATTTTTAGTTTTGCATCTCAGTTTGGTCCACAATACATATTGAGTGGGACCTCAAAATGTATATGAGCTGCAGCTCAAAATGCTTTTGTTGGTAGTATATTTTGTAGTATTTTTAGTTTGTTTCCCTACCCCCAATCAGGGCAGACTCGTATCCTATCTCAGACTCCTGGCCATTTAATGTTGATTCAAAATTATGATCTCTTGTCTTTTGACAAGCAGGCGGTTAGACAGTTGCGCCACTCCAGAGCTGTGAAACCATGTACATTTCTTTGTCTAAAACTCAGACCTCTGTTTTTATGATCATAAGTTCAAATCCCAGCAAGGGCTCAGTGCTCCATTGTCAAAAAACTTCCTAGTCCTGGGACGTCATGTGACAGGGGGAGTTTTAACCTGCAGATGGAAATGAAGACTAAACAAAATGAGGGGGTAGAACACAGACTAAACATCTCATACACAATACTGAATCAATTTTAGCTGCAGCTAATTTACTGATGTGTTTAAGCTCAATTTCAAATGTATTGATGGATAGATAGATAGATAGATAGATAGATAAATAAATAGATACTTTATTGATCCAGAAGGAAATTTAGCAGCCAGTAGCAATTGCGCAATACAGCACAGTAATACAATACAATAATTACAATAGATAGAATAAAAGTTTTTAAACATATGCATTGAAATCAACGATGAAAGTCAGTGCAGGTATAAAGAATAAAGAATAAGGATTAAATCATTTCCAGGAGGAGTGGGTATCAGCAACAGATGACAATCCTAAAGAAATATGTGCATATATTGGT
This sequence comes from Salminus brasiliensis, assembly GCF_030463535.1. Lineage (NCBI taxonomy): Eukaryota > Metazoa > Chordata > Actinopteri > Characiformes > Bryconidae > Salminus > Salminus brasiliensis. The sequence goes on from NC_132897.1 coordinate 7,384,769, forward strand.
AGATTGTTGACCAAACTGAGATGCAGAAGTGAAAAATGACTAAACTAAGTTGAGTTTAAAGAATATGCTCTATGATCAGTTACTGCATTATTGTAATTTGGTCTGACTTTACATTTTAAACATTCTTCACTGCAGGCTGTATAGGCTTTTGTTCACACATGGGCCTCCTGGCAATTTCCTGGGTATTACACTACGTCTTGTGCAGGTGACTTGCTGGGTCAACACTGTCAGGATTTTGACTCTAGGTCATGTTCATACTTAACCCTTTCCTGTTAAATCCCAGGTAAATACCCAGTCAAATGGGGCTAAATAATAGTGACTCAGTAATACACAACAAGACTTCGACAACAACAGAACTCGGGCTGAGACTTCTTCTATGTTACATTTTGCTAATATTTTTAGAACTTGACTATCCATAAAAAATGTTTAACAAGTGTTTCTGATATCATATGTAATTGCTCACGTCCTATGTGAAAACAGACTGTTTTTTAATATCAAATGACATGATATAAATTCAACAAATGCCTCCTATCCTTCAGCACTTCTCCTACTGTGTGCACCCAGGTATGCTGAGTAATTCAATTCAAATTCAATTTTGTCCACGCAGTCGGATGATATACAATTTCTCCCCCTCTAAGGCAAAAGTAAATGAAAATTTATTGTGGAAAAATAACACTCAGTCATTCAATCCTGGAAAATACAGTGTAACTAATGCAATTATGGAGCGATATATCACCTACCATGGTTACCATGACAACGCTTTATTACTTTTTGGCTCGGCTCATTGAAGGCCATCGGTTCAGACAGCAGATCTTTTCTGTTTGAGTGTGACACCCTGCAGTTCAGAGCCATAGGCTTCATATTTCAAGCACTCATTTATATATTGCTTCTGTTGTAGTGAAAGCTTGTGTCTCTGGAAAGGTAGCTTCATAGGAGAAGTGTGTGTGGGGGGGGGGATCTGTAGTTTAATGTATGTTAATGTGATGAGATTTTATTTCAAGCAATTTTGGATCATTTCTGTTGGCCCATTTGTCAGGAAATGTTCAGAAAATGGGCAGAAAAGAGCAGCTGGCGTTTTTATATAGCATACAATATGAGAGTGTGACAGTAATGATATATAAAATCATTGATGTCATAAAGTTGATGAATGCTAAACCCCATATTTGAAGGTTTTGTGTTGACTATAAAATGTAGATATGAAATATATTTGAAAAAAGTATGTTTATATGTTGATGCCAGAAGGTAAATTGGTCAATTAAAATGATGTATGGAAAAGAAACGTATAGTTATTCTTTTGCAAAGGTGGGAATCAGATCAAGAGTCTGCGGCACATATAGCCATTTTATTTATGTGATTTCTGAGGTTTTATTTGTAGGTCAGATAAAATAGTGGTCAATCTGGAGGGTTTTCAGTAACATTTTATTTTACGTGGTCCTTTCTAGATGCTTATTAAGCTCCTAAGAGGGTATCATTAGCATATTAACAACATATCAGTGACTTAGCATCGGCACGTGTTGATTTGTGACTTATTGGACTTATTCGTAACAAATTGTTGATACTGTTGATACTGCGTCAATGAAATCGTAGCAGAGCTCAGCTTTATTGAAAATACAACAGCTTGGGTGGAGCATGGGTGGAGCTAAAGCATAAATAATACCAATAATACACCAGGTCTGATCCCTGGTAGCGAGACACGAGCTCACACTATCCCTCTTCACACTACACCACTGCACATGTTTGCTTCGACAACACCGGTGGTAACAGTCCAACCCCATCAATGCTCGTTTAACCAACTACTTACAGAGTCCCAAGATGCCCTTTGCCACAGCATGCAAATCCAGCTCTTCCCATTGGCAGTCACCTACTCAGAGCACGCTGATAAGACACTTAGTACGGTACGTCCGGGCGAGGAATGAGACTTATGTTACTTTTATTAAGCAGATTTACCTTTATTCTTACTCACTCTAGCCCTTATCCCAACCCTAAACCTGACCTCAGCCCAAAACCTAACCCTAACTTCTCACCCTGGACCTACTCCTAACCCTAACCTGAACCCAAAACCGATGCTAATGCTAACCGTAACATTACCCCCAACCCACAACCTAACTCTAATCCTCACCCTGGCTCTAATCCTAATCCTAACCTGAAGCCAAAACTGAATCCTAACCCTGGCCCAAATGCTTTCCCTAACTGAACCCAAAACCTAACCTTTACCATGGCACTAATCTTAACCTTAATGTTAAAATCAATCCAAACCCTAATTGTCCTGGCTGTACTCTTAACTTTAACACTTCTACCCAAAATCCTAACCCTAACCTCAAACTCAACCCAAAACCTAATCCTATCCTTAAATTTAACCAAATCCTGGCTTTAATCCTAACCCAAAACCTAACGCTAACCCTCATGCTGGCCCTAATCCTAACCTGAAAATCCACCCTAAACCTAACCCCGACCCTGGCTGTACTCCTAACTCTAACTTCAACCTAAAACCTAATCAGAACCCTGGCCCTAATCTTAACCCTAACCCTAACCCAACCAAATCCTATCCTTAAATTTAACCAAATCCTGGCTCTAATCTTGACCCTAACCTTAATCCAAACTCTAACCCTAACCCTGCCAATAATCCTAACTTTAACCTTAAACGTAACCTTAAACCTAACCCTAACCTTCACCCTACCCTAATCCTAACCCTAACCTCAACCCAGAATCTAACCCTTACCCCACCCACAACCCAAAAACCTAACCCGAACCCTGGATCCTAATCCAGTTCCAATCTAGTTACAGAATGTTGTCAACACTGTGCTCTTAGACTGCAGTGTAGATTAGACATCTGGTGCCGAGCACCACTGTGAACAAACACAGAACTCAGAAACAGAGCACAGAACACTCAGAGGTATGAGTCTACAATGCCCCCAAACAAAGACAGGGACTGTTTTAGCCATTATCCATGAGCCATTATCCAATGGACTAGACATAAAAATGGAGCTGGACATATCTGAACACTGATGCTGATGGAGCTCTCATCACACACATACATCTCCAGAGATTCTGCAGAAAACCTAGTTTCATGGCAACAAGCTGGCGCATGAAGCAATCTTTACCCTTCAGAGTGCCAAGCTCTAAAGATCCTCTATAATTGAGTGTTTAGCTTCAAAAGCTGAGGTTTGGTAAATGACGAAGGAAACTCCATAGTGGTGGCCCGAAACCATAATATAGAGTCCAACTGGGTAATAGCCCAAGGCCTTTCCCCGTCACTCCATTAAAGGCCTACCACATTCTCACGGACCTCCACAGCTGTAACAGAGGAATTAAGCTTGAGGGTTTTCTCTGACTCTCCTCCAACACACATTAAAAGATCTTCAAATGTGCAGCACAGCTGACCTATTCCAAATACACTCAAAATATTTAAGATTCTTCCAAATACAATTCCAGGATATAAAATAGGCACATTCTTAAAAGGTAGATAAGTAGATAGATAGGTTCAAATGTTCAGCTCTAGGATCAGCCATATCTTGTACAGACCCTTTTGCATTATATAGAGGTTTTTGTAACAAAAAGGTTCTTCATACTCTAATTCACTTTTTAAATCATTTAAACTTTTTTTAGGGAGCCAATAGTGGTTCTTCGGTGGGACGGCTCTTCAAATGCAGTCCTGGAGGGACTAAACTAGTGTCCAAACTAGTTTAGTGATTTCCCTGCTTTAACTTATCAGCTTAGACTTAACATATTTATTGTAATAAGACTGGAAATGATTTGTATGTAAACTTGTCTTGGACTCAATGGTATATTTAGTCAGATTTGTTTTGGACTCAGTTGTATTTGCAGTCAGACTTGTCTTGCACTCAACAGTATTTGTAATCAGACCTGTCTTGGACTCAACAGTTTTTGTTCTCAGACCTGTTTCGGACTCAATAATATTTGTAGTCAGATTTGTTTTAAACTCGAGAGTATTTGTTCTCAGACTTGTCTTGGACTCAATAGTATTTGTTCTCAGACTTGTCTTGGACTCAATAGTATTTGTAATCAGACTTGTCTTGGACTCAATAGTATTTGGACTCAATAGTATTTGTAATCAGACTTGTCTTGCACTCTATAGTATTTGTAATCAGACTTGTCTTGGACTCAATAGTATTTGGACTCAATAGTATTTGTAATCAGACTTGTCTTGGACTCAATAGTATTTGGACTCAATAGTATTTGTAATCAGACTTGTCTTGCACTCTATAGTATTTGTAATCAGACTTGTCTTGCACTCTATAGTATTTGTAATTAGACTTGTCTTGGACTCAATAGTATTTGTAATCAGACTTGTCTTGGACTCAATAGTATTTGGACTCAATAGTATTTGTAATCAGACTTGTCTTGCACTCTATAGTATTTGTAATCAGACTTGTCTTGCACTCTATAGTATTTGTTCTCAGACCTGTATTGGACTCAATAGTATTTGTAGTCAGACTTTTCTTGGATTCAATGGTATTTGTAATCAGACCTGTTTTGGACTCAATAGTATTAGCAGTCAGATTTGTTTCAGACTCAATAATATTTGTAGTCAGATTTGTTTTGGACTCAAGTGTATTTGTAATCAAACTAGTTTTGGACTTAATAATATTTGTACAGTTCATATGTATATAATTTGACCATGTACTTGTACTTGGAAGTACTGAATTGGACTTGACACTGTTTATATTCAGATTTGTCAGATGTGTGCTTTGTCTTCGCCTCAGCTGTAGGTCTTGTCAAATTTAGTCTCTAGTCTCAACTGAGACAAAACCTTGGATGGATTTTCTGATCTGCTTGGTGTCCATTGTTTTCTCTCAAGTCTTCACTAAATCTCAACACTTTATAGTCCATATGGTCTTGGTCCCAGTGGTAGCAAAAATATAGTATTGCAAATTACATATCCATGATTGTACAACTACGCCACACATTTGAATCCAATGTCAAAAGACTTTCAGCATCAGAACTGAATGTCCTCAAATAACACTTTACAGATATATTTATCCCAAGTTGTTTGAAACCCATTAAACCAGACCTCAGAGTTTATGCTGAATGGGCACCACGGTCTCATGTTTTACAGCCGGTGCACAAAATGCCGCCAAAATCCACCACTCCTGCACCCAACAAAAGCATCCAGCATCCATAAACCGTACCTTTGCCATGAAACAGCAAGCTTAAAGAGCGAGGAGTGTCTCCCACAGGCACTAAAATGCAGACTAAGAGCTTGTGAATAATGCTTAGAAAGCTGAGAAAGAGAAAGCTTGCTTTGAAAGGAAAGGATTTAAGATCAATTGAGCATGGCTGATGTAAATGCAACGCAAACCGTGGCGCAATCCTCTCGCCTTAGTAGTCATCAGCAGTCTTCTTGGCCTGGTCTAGGATTTCTGCACTGCTTTGCCCCTCAATTATTCTGCCTCTAACCTTCAGCAACCAGACCTGTCAATCAGTATGTGCCAGGAGCTGTGCTCGGATCTGTCTAAGCAGAAGAACGTGAGTTCTGTGACTTGTGTGTTTTTTTTTTTTTATAAAAACAACACTAGCTATTCCTGGGTTGTATTATAGTCCTGAAAATGCATGATTTTGAGGGTCAGTCCAGAACTAGATATAAGCCCTGTCTAAAAAATTGACCTTTTCTATTTTTTTTTACTTTTCATTGCTTTCATAGATCATTTTTGAAAAGTAATAAACACCCAACATTACGACCCAGGATCTTGAGGCACAAAGATGACACAAATATGGAGCCAATCAGCAGGTCACTACATCATTAAGCCCTCCCACTGATCGGTTCTGTGGCTCCAAATACGGTTAGCTAATTGTGCTTAGACAACCGGGCTTGGACTTCGTGCTGAATTGCTTCCATGTAAAAAAAAGCCCCTAGAAAGGTTAAGCTACATGCTCAGAACTGTTCTGGCCAATGGGGTCAAATCTCAAGTCAATGCGTTAACTGAATGCCTACAGTCTGGATGAGATGTGAATGAGTCTGAATATGCTTTAAACTGGTAAAGAACTTTTCCATCAAGTGCTTAGACCTTTAAATACCACGAAAATGGAGATTGGCTATAAACTGAAGCTACAGACATCACACTTGTTCTTCTGAGGGATTGACATGGTATCCAAATGGGATGGAAAGAAGGAGTTGGGAAGCCTAAGCGCTTTTCAGTCAGTCAGTGTGGTTGGAACTGTTGTATACGCTGACGTGCGCTCGGTTAAAATCAGAACTTTTCTTTTGGAGGATTCAGAAGACTCAGAGTAGTTCTCAGGGGAGCCGGGTACACTGTGGCAGTGTTGTAGAACTTGTCAAAAAACTTTAAACGCATTAAGTGCGGCGCCGAGATGTATAATGCTCTCACATCCTGCTGGTTTTGCCCCCGCCATCGGAAGACTGCCATATCTGTTCCTCGCCCTCCATTTGTCTCAATATTCGCTCTATAGCATAAAGGCGGGCTGAAGGGGCTAGGCTTACAGGGCTCATTCATGTGTGACTGACATGCACAGTGGACCCCTGATCCCATTGTGGGCCGAGCTGGAGACGCCTGCAAAGTCCATTAGAGAAAAGGGGCTGTGCATTAAAATGCTGGGGGAGTATCACGGAGGAATGAATGGGCACGGTGGTCCTCTTGTTTTTGTTTCCGCCACTAACCTCCAATATGTGTGTGTGTGTGTGTGTGTGTGTGTGTGTGTGTGTGTGTGTGCAACTGGGCAAGATTTAAGACAAAGAACACACTGTTTGAGGCTCAAGGTGTAAGAGAGGGAGATGAGGACACACACTAGCACGTACACATTCTCGCAAGGACTGTGAAAACTGCGGAAGGAAAAAAGGCAATGTCTGCGTTATCAGACACAGTGATGTTGTCTAGCTAAAATAAACTAATCCTAAGCTAAGCTAAAATTCGAACTTATTTGTACAGCGCTATTTCCGACTGCCGTTTCCACAAAGCAGCTTTGCATGAATGCAGCAAAAGGACAGGAGATCAACAAATCATGAAACATAAACCTAAAAAAAAGCAAGCTGAGCAAGCCAAAGGCGACAGTGGCAAGGAAGTAACACCCTCAGGATGAAGGAGGAAACCTTGGGAGAAACCAAGACTCACACGGGGGACCCGACCCATCCTCCTCTGGTCAAAACTACTTATAAATTATTAATAGAAAGTCACAAAACTACCACATAATACTGTTCTACTGCTCTGGTGTGCTGATTTAATCCTAATATAATATTACTAATATGATCATAATAGAGAACGGTGATAATATTAAAAAGTAAGACAAGGCAACCATATTCACCATTTGTGTTGGACACAGATGGAATTTGGCTTCCTCTTAACCCATCCATGCAGTGAACACACTAATGTTAATACTAATGATCAAACACACAAAGTGACGGTGAGCACACAACAGTGCCCAGGTATCGAACCCACAACCCTGTTATCAACAGCCCAGAGCTCTAACCGCTGAGCCACCATCATGATGGTTAAAGGCCTGTAGGAGGGTGGGCAGCTAGTCTGATGCGGGTAACAGGGGAGCAGTCAGCGGTTAGTCCTAAACTCTAAGCTCTTCAAACTTGGAACAACATCTCTTACACAGCATTTTGTAACAGTTGCTAGAGCTGCATGATGTGGACAAAATAATAGGTGTGTGATCATTTGGCGGATGGTATAGCAAATTGCTTCCCCCTAGGTGGTAGACTGGTATTGACAAGCACAACCCACTTTATCAATGAGATTCATTGGGTAAGGCTCATTACATTTGTTTGCCTACCAGTGTTACAGGATGACACGGTGAAGCTGGCTTGATTAATGTCACATAATTAATGATTGATCTGGATTATTTTACTTTTCTATATCTTGATTCATCAAAAATCTACATAAACACTCCTCTAGAATTGGTCAGGGTGCTCACTGAACAGAATCTCTTTCAGCATCATTAATACAAATATGCAAATAGTGATTAAAAAAATGTATGTCCTGCGTCATTCCTTTTGACCCAAGTCAACCTTCTGAGTAGTTAATGGTAGTTTGTATATAACAGGCCTTAAAATGAACCAGATGTCTCCATTATCAACCATGTTAGATGTCATCTGGTTAAATGTAGGTTATGACATCATGTGACCAAAATTCAGTGTCAGGACATGGTCTAATGCTAACGTCAATTTGACATAGACATAGTGACAACAGCTGATGTTGATATGTTGTTGCTTTTAATTTTTGATGGTAAGTAACCAAAATCCAACATCTTCCAAGCGTCACACGTCAACATCATATTGATCTAAAATATCAACAATTAGTTGTGAGGTATAGTGACAAAAAATCTGCTAAATTTCTTAATGTTAATGTCCACAGTGTTCAGTTTCTGTCTAATATAGGAGCTTAAGGCCAATCCACAGTGTTGAGCTTTAAGGACTTTATTTTCCAACTAAGATTCAACATCTGTCCGATATTAAGGTCTGAAATCAAATCATTGTCCAGTGCCTGCTGAGTTAAATATGCCACCAGAGGAGCTGCAGCATATGCAAGTCCTCTATACAGATCCTGGAGGCTACCTTTATTGTTGGATGCACTATGTTTTTTTTTAACAGTTTGTACAAGCAATTTCAAAGCATAGCTTGGAGGCAAGTACCAAATGATAGATTAAAATCAGCTGATGTTTACCTTATATTTCTATTCATGCGTTTGCTTGTTTATAAAGTAACTTTGAGACACAAACACATTTTCACATTTTTTACATAACAAACAGCCCCGAGAAATCATGTTACTAAAGGGAAAGAGCAGTTCCTTAACAGCAGAAACAGTTCAATTCAAGATTTAATGACTTGGGGTTGGTTTCCCAGACAGGGATTTGGCCTAGTCCTGGATTGCATGCTGAATTTAGAGCCCCCTATAAAAATAAAAAAAAAAGTTAGTCCAGGACTAGGCTTAATCCCCGTCCAGGAAACTGACCCTAAGATTTTAAGGGCTTAATGTGAACGATTTTAAAATTAAGTAGGGTAATATCACCGGATGAAACCATTCACATATCAAGATAAAGACCACCATAATGTGCTTTACTCGGATTGTCATGGCGGTGCGTCATTGAACACTAAATAACAGCATGTTTAGTTTAAAAAAAGGGAGCAAGAAAAGGCCCCATGTGGCTGTAGAAGGTTGTGCTTTATTCCATGATGCTGATAATTGATAAAAGAAAATCTTGAGATATGATACATGAAAACATCTTCAGGCATCCTGATATTTATTTTGTCCCAACTGCTTTTAATTACGTGGCTGCTACAGCCGAGTCAGGCACACAAAAACTGCCATAAAAAAGTTGAAGTGGGGTGCCTCTAATGAAGCTGCTGTATCTGCTGCCCTACTGTGCCTTGAGACACTGTGCACCCTCTACCTAAAGCTTCTGCATGTTGTCTCTGTGAGTCATCTCATCTGTTCCTCAGAGGAAAAGTTGAGATATGGATATTTATAACTGCCTCCACTCACAATCAGCCACGAGTGGTGTCTCATGGAATGGGTTTCCTTTGTGGCCCGGCACTCCAATCAGAGCTGGGTACCAGGGATCATTGGAGCATGCTAGGAGAAGAGATAGTCTGGGTCATCTGCATGGGCTTGTACAGCTCCAGTATGACATGTAATAAGGCTCAGATGGATGGATGGTGTCTTCTCAGCGTCCTCCCTCTAATAAGCCACTGAGTGGGCTCAATCATATCCACCCCAACACACAATCACCTGCATTGTGAAAGCGTTTACACCGGACCCAGAGAACGGCTGTAAATCACTAAAGCCCTGAAACGTTATCCTCGGCTGTACCTCCACCAGCCTCCCCCTCCTCCACTGCCTTCTCCTTCTCTCCCTCTATCTCTCCATTCCATCGAGCAAGAGCAGAGGAGGGTTTGACTGAAAGTGTGTCTACCCGCCATCACCGTGGCTGCCTTGAGCTCCTTGAGACACATTTATAACAAAAGTCCTCTTCTGGAAGCAGACATATGGCAGCACAATTTTGGTCGTCTATGAAGTGCCCTGCTATTGAAACTGTAGAGGAGTTATGGCCTCCTCAAGACGTTTCCCATTAGCAGTAAATACGTTTCCATACACTCCATATCTTCATATTTCTGTCTCTGTGGCTCATTGTATGAAACGAATACAATGCTGGAATACAGCCTGTCTGTTAGGACTTGTAAAATGCAATTGGAGCATGTATGCTACACCCTCAAATGTTTGTAGAAATGGTGGCATTGTCAAAAATCCCCTTTACTCAGCTTTACAGGCTTCCTCTACAAAACTGGACTTATTACAAAATCCTGCTGCTCAAATGTAAAGCCCTTCACATGCTTGCTCCGATCTCTGCAGGTCTACACCTCTGAACATACCTTATGTTCATCTGACCCTCCACAATCTTGCCCTTTCTTACCTCCCTGATCTCCAGCAGGTCTACACCTCTGCACACACTCTATGATCATTTGACACTCCACAACCTTTCCCCTTCTTACCTCTCCAATCTCCAGTCGGTCTACACCCCTGCACATACACTGTGATCATCTGTCCCTCCACCAACTGGCCCTTTCCTACATCTCTGATCTTCTGCAGGTCTATACCCCTGCACATACCATACCATCATCATTATTCAACTAACTAAACTACTAAATACCGAAGGCAGCATATTTTTGCTACACTTTATAGACAAAAGTATTGGGACATCTGCTCATTCACTGTTTTAAAAAGAGTTGATTCTGCTTTTGTTGAAGTATCTGTCGCTACTGTCCAGGGAAGAAGGCTTTCTACTAGATTTTGGAGGAGCACTGCTGTGAGGTTTCAATTGCATTCAACGACAAGAGCGTTAGTGAACAACACCCCAACACCCCAACTCATCCCAAAAGTATTGGATAGAGCACCATCCATCACTCCTGAGAACACAGTTCCACTGATTCACAGCTCAATGCTGGGGGCTTTATACTCATCGAGCCCACGCCTGACATTAGGCATGGTGCCAACAGGTTCATGCTGATCTGCTCCAGAGAGTCCTATTCTATTGACAATACTTCTTTACAGAGACTAGACAAGCAGTGTGTGTGCATTTGCACCTTATCCCCACCACACACATTACTCAGTACTATGTCGGCGTTGCACTGTCCTGTCTGTTTACTGTGTCTGTTGTATTTATCATATTGACTGTATGGTTCTGATTCAATGGCGCACATTTATGTTTGCACTCACAGGAATGTAATTTCGCAGATTGAATGACAATAAAAGTCTTTTGACTTGACTTGATTTGAAAATACAAACACAATAAAGGTCAGTAAGCTAAAGATCAGCATTACAATGTACGCATAAAAATCAATGTCTTGGTCCATCACAGCTTGATCTGACCTGGCGCATATTACTTGCCAAAAATGCTTAACCTTTCAACAGTGTCATTACTGAGGATGGATGCATATGGCTGCAGCCATCTATCATAGCTCATGCGGTTCAAAAGGTACATATTAATGCGAGTCTAGGGAGAACCATGAGCAAATTGAGAGATTTCATGTTTTGAACATTGAAGTCCATGAACATGAGCATACATACCTTTTCTGCCTCATTTAAGAACTCTCAACAGACCTGTTTCCTTAGCCGTTAACTAGGAGGTAGGCATTGTCACTGTGAATCATTTAGGCTGCAGTTAAATTGCATGCTGTTCTCGGGTCCCTGCATTCTTCTCACTGAGACAATACCTAATTTAGATGCAGAAAAGAGTGCAGACACACATGGGAGCGTAATTAGACAAACCTGTAAGTCAACAAAGTGATAATGGGCATTTTCTGGCACCTCTTGGAGGAAACTTTTGTACAACTCCAATAGCTAAGTCTACAGCTTGCAGATGTTCAAACCAAGTGGGAATTAAATAGACGCCTAAACCTGAGCTTGTATTTAGTTCCCAAACAGTAGTTAGGACCCTGCAACACACGATCTGTCAGTGCTGGGAGAGTAAAGGCTAGCATGTACTTCCTCACATGAGTCACATGAAGCAGGCCATCACATCTTTTCAAACTTCCACTAATAGAAAATCATTGGACAGCTGAACATGCTTGGAGGAGAACACTAACTGCCAGCTAACAGACACCTGCTCTGGCTAGCATCGTGCTGAGTGACGGGGGGGGGGAGGAAGGGCCATCCTGTACCCAACCTATACAGAGCTTGGCCAGCCCTCTAGGACTCCTGGTGATGGCTGGCAATCGTCAATTTCCAGATGATAAGGCCAACACTTACATGACTATGCCACTCAGGAGCCCCCAGGCAATTGTCCCAACAATTAGATCAAAATTGGATGGATTCCTTTCCCCTTCTTTTTCTTGTTCTCCTCCACACAAGGTTGGGTGCAAATGAGAAGGAGAAAATTAGGACTGTTTAACAGTACTTTTTGACATTGATAATCCACCCCAGTGGGGACTGCTGCATAGTTCCTTAAGGCAAATCATTAAATAGGACACTTGAAGCTTTTTCCGACCATAAAAACTTCTCTCTTTTGGAGATTTGAAACTCTCTAGTGACTTGGACAATCAATTCCAATTATTAGGATAGCTTGACAGCATCACTGTTTAGAGATGGTGGATTAATGTGTGCCCATTGACCGAGTCGTGTAAAAGATTATTCTGAGAGGAGCAGTAAAAGCCAGTAAACCTCTAAATCTAAGAACATATTGTTGCTGCTTTGACCCAGTGAGTGTGTATCACTTGTGCTGCCAGGGCTGTGTGTAATCTCTGTGGCTTTAGAAGGCTGTGAGGAGTCATTTCCATATTATTAATAATGTTGTAAAACTATATAACTGAGAGCTCACTTTTTAAAATACAGACTAATATAAAAACACACATGTGGTACAAACAGAACAAATCATTTGAATATATATATGATATGATATATATTTATATATATATGATTTTTAATATATATGACTTTGGTTGGCGTAAAATGCTCAGATGTAGTTCTATAAGCCAATTTACAACCCTGTTACTTTGCCTTGGAATAAAACATGCTGATTTTCCTTTCACAGAGGACTTGTGGAGAAAAATATAAGCTCCAATTTTATTGGCTGTTTTATGTCACCGGGACTAACCACAGTAGTAGCATAGCATAGTTTAGCTTAGCCTAGCCTAGCCTAGCCATTTTAGCATTTTTTGATAATTATTCCTGAGTCTTACTAGATAGTGTTGATGTCCTCTTTGAATCCTCTTTGTGCTGTGAGCAGTTAGATTTCCTGAAAAGATTGTTCCCAATCAGCCCTTCTGCTTTCTCTGGTTTGGCCTAGTGTTAGCTTTTAGCATTTGTAGCCTTGATTCCATACTTTTCTGTATCAGCTCTTGACAGCTAGTGGGCTAGGTGTATATAAAATTTAGGAGACGAAAAAGAAAATGAGCCAGGACTTGTTGCGTAATCGGACCGTCTTACAGCTCTGTTGCCTTTTAAATGATGAGATAAAATGTTTAAGGTCATCTTGAGAAGGCCAGGTTATAGTACATCAGTTATGTGGACCGAACTCTCATTATCCAACTTTCCTTTTCAATAAGGTGTAACATTAACATCATGTTCATGAAGGTTTACATAGTAATTTATAGAATTAGTGAATATGAAACTAAATGAATGTCAATACAAAATATACAAGAATGAATATCAATTAGTTTTAACTGAGCAAATTAAAGTAAGGAATTCCTCGGTAGGGAATATTGCATTCCTTGTGTCCAGTCAGGATGAACCATCAGATAAGGTACACCTCTCATGTTCAGGTGGCAAACAGAGCAAAAAAGAGAGAGAAATAGAGAGAGAAAGAGAGTGAGTGATGGGGTGTCGGCCTATTTGGAAAATGACCTCACCACTCCGGGGTTGCCAAAAGAAAGCAGAGGAGCTTTGGCTGCTTTTGTTATTGGGAAGAGGGCAGGAATCCATGTCACGCTAAATCCTATTTGGTCGGCCGTTCAGACGTACTGCAAGGCCCAGCCAGTGTCTGGCCATTAGCATAGCTGTGAACTGGACTGACTGGTAGATTGTAAAAGCCGGTGCTTACTGAATGAAACAGAACAGACACCAAACACAGGGGCAGTACAGCCAAGAACACGAGGACACTGTTGTACGGCAGTGGTTCCAGGCTACGCATATGGTCTCTTGGTTGTTTAGACAAAGTGAAAAAGAATTGCAATGCTTGAATGATCACTTAAGGCAAGGGCTGAGCCCAGGCAAGAATATGGTATGTAAATTGAATTCACATTCATTGTGAAGTCTGAAGGGTCTAAAGCAGTGGTGATATCTGTCTAAGGGGGCCTAACTGCTGTGTCATGTGGTTGTATTTGTTCTGTTTTACTGGGAGCTATGTAGGAGTATGAAGTTACATAATTTCCTACATTTTTAAAACAAAGGTGCTACAAAAGGGATCCATGAAGAAGCATGTTTGTAATAGTAAGAATGAAGAACCTTTGACTATGAAGAACATTGGATGTAAAGATTCTTTAACCAATTTTAAGGTTCTTTACACTCACATGCTTTCATGCTACCAAATGTGGTTCTACTATGGCATCAAAGCCGCAAAGAACCTTTTGTAGCACCAATATTTTTAAGAGTCAAGAGCACCCAGTAATATTTGAAGTTCAGCGTTTTATTGTTGAGCACATATTCATATTTACTGATTAATTTCATCATTTTATTAAAAAAATTGATGCAAATCTTTAATCGATACCATATCTGTGTTTGAAAAAGCACAGTCATATCAGAAAATTATGACTCGGCCCGGGACATGGTTTCCCAGCAGACACTCAGTGTCTGTCACAACACAGTCATGACCTCATCATTAAGTGACATTGCCTCTTGATCATATGAACACATACAAATTTCCAAAATTCCTTCCAATTATCCATTTTCTGATAATAGAGCATTGTGGGCACCAAAACATTAAGTTGCCACAACGTTGTCACAACGTAACCGTGTTTGCTGGGTTGCCACATGCAGATATAAGCAGTCACTTGTATCAGAGTGCAAAACGATCGTCATGGGCAAAGGGCGTGATTTGACTTTTGTCCAAAAGGGCACGATCAGAAACCGCAAACATGGAATGTTCTAGAACCACCACAGTGAAGGTGTACCCAAAATGGACTACGGAGAGTGCCTCCCAATTGCGTAACAGTGGTGCCCTGCAGACCACTGATGCCATGATGAAGACGATGGCGACTCAGGTGAGTGGTACAGAGAAATTGCCGCGCCACTATGGACCAGTTAACCTCTATATTGAACACCTTCCATCACTCATACAGTCCATGCCGCGACGTCTCACTAGTATCATCCGAGCCAAGGGTGGTTCTTCCCATTAATGATTCCATATGTAACCTCTTTTTATGTCTGCAGTATAAAATGTCTTCAAATCTGGATTTTCAACAGGATTTAGAATGCTAATCAGTTGTGAATGCAGCTCAGTGTGTAACTAGCTATACTATAACCAAGAGCTTAATTACATATAACTAGCAAAACAACAGTGATAGCCATACTCCTCCAAGAGTTAAGGAAGGGGTTTCCTTGTTCATCTCCACCTTACAAATGTCTCAATGTGAGTATGATGTCAGAATACTTAAACGCAGTCCAATGTCTGTATGACTCTATGGGATTTGGAAGGTCTGCTTGTTTTAGCTACATAACAAGTTGAATAACACCAACGGTTTGATTCTAAAAGAAAAAAAAAAGAGCTGGCACCCTAGTTTTTTTCTGGGCTGGCAATAGATCCAGTGGCAGAGTGCCTTGATTTCTCAGAGAGAGAAAGAGGTCTCAAACAGGCCACAAGCGTATCCCTCTAAAGAGGCGAGCAAAAGCCCCACGTTCTGCAGAGCCAGAAAGTTTCCAATCGATCGTAAAAACAGGGATTTAATTGAGCCCCAAGGAGCCTGCGGCACTACCTGTTCTCATCGAGGGTTTGACCCTCCTCTAGCTTATGTCAACAGAAAGGTAGAGGCAGAGCAAAATATACTCAGCAAGGTGCTGTCCCCCTCCTCTTCATTTGCCAGTAATTGGCTGCCAAATGCACTTGACTGTGGAAAGATGAAGCCCTCTCTCCATGGACACTGCGCTTGATTCAGGGGAACTGAAGCCAAATGAGTTTTGTTTGTGCCAGCGCCCAGCGGGGAGCAAGTGGACAGCTGGGTGGTGTGTATTCACTGGCTTTACATAGCCGTTATGTGTCACACAAGCTCAGCTCAGAGCTCTCTCTCTCTGTAGTTCGGGAGCCAAGTAGGAGTGTCTCTAAAGAGGAGACATCTCATTGAAGAAGATCTCAAATGTGAGCAATATTCCCAACCACAAAGCCGCCCTGATGTGATCATAAATACATGCAAACTGTTTAAGGTATTTTTAACACATACCCTGCTGAAGAAACAGCCTGGAAATCTTGGAACTGGTCAGGCTGGTCTTGACCAGTATAGGGTATGCTTTCATTTAAGCTTGAAAACTGGCTCAGCATATGGTCAACCAGCATAACCAGCATGACTAACCTGGTTGACCACCATGACCACTGGTCGACCCTCTAGACTTAACTGGTCAACCAGCATGGTCAATCTGGCCACGCCAAACTCAAATGATACCGCTCCATGCTGGTCGACCAGCTAAGCTAGCCCACGCCTGGCATTAGGCATGTTGCCAATAGGTTCATGTTTAACTGCTCCAAAGAGTCCTATTCTATTGGCAGTACTTCTCCACATGGACTGGACAAGCTGTGTGTGTGTGTATGTGTGTGTATGCATTTGCACATCTGTGTCAGCAATGGGTGCAACTTAAAGTAGCTGAATGCATTCATTAGAAGGGGTGTCCACAAACATTTGGACATGTAGGGTATTATCTTGTTTACAGCATTTTTAGAGGGACTTTAAGGTTGCTAGCACTTCTAGCTGCCTGAAACCAGTTGGTTAGTATACAGCTTGGGATTTACCACCAGTGGTGTTTCTAGAATTTCCAGAAGGTCCAGAGTGACCAGAGTTAATTCTCTAATCATGTTAGTGATTAATGTGATGTGTATGGCTTTCATGCCACTTCTTGAAGGCCTAACCAATCGAAAGCTTGCTTAGCTGTATCTACCTAGTATACCTTGGAGAAAAGAAATCCATTAGGTGTTTGCTTATGACCAAAACATAGCAATGAAATATAAGTATTACTAAATTAATAACCAATTTTGAACACAAACGTGAATGAATATTGATTTCAGATATTTCCTTTTTTTTAATCCCCAGAATCTCCACAGAAAGTCCTGAAGGTTCCCCGCTGCCTGCTGGCTGATGCAAGGTTACATCAGAATACATTCTGTCAAATCTCTGGCAAACTTTTTCAACAGGCAACGGAACCTAGTTTTCGCACATTGCCATATTCTGGTGTCTATCTGTCAGCACACGGGTCCCATTAACAAGAAGGGCATTGTGACTGTAGCCTAAGAGTCTATCAGCAGTGGTCAAGAAAGGGCAAAGGACCTGATCTGAGATTCAAACCAGAAGGTCTCCAGTTTCTGGTGTGGAACCCATCAGTACGTTAAGTAGGTCTTTGTGACAGACCCAGTCTTATCGTAGGTTAACCTTTCCTCTTTGTTCTGTTTGCCTGAGTGGGTCTAAGGTCACCATCCTCACTTTGACCCATCTTGTCAATCAAGGTGGTGGACCGCGGTCCACAGTATTGACTTAGCTGTGCATCAGCTTAGGTCAGGGATATTCTGCCTATGTATACATGTCACTTTTTGGCTTTTAAGAGCAATTATCCTCCTGACCCTCACAGGTATGCCCACTGCATTAGTGTCAGCTTACAGACAACAGCCTACTTCTGCTGGAGGAGACGTCTGGATGTTGAGAAGTTTGAGAAATCTGACATCAGTTCAAAAGGCCATGAGAAGCTGTCTATCAGTTATAGAGGTAGCATGCTGCTTCTGTTGTCTCGGTTCTAACTTCTGTGCTAAAATGTTGATCATTTACAAGCTCCTTATGCAACTAAGAGGTCTCCAGAATTAACATTCTTGATGTACTATATGGACAAAAGTTTGTGGACACCTGCTCATCTATTGTTTTTTTTTTCTAAAATTGGAAAAAATATAAAGAGATGTGGTCCCCCCCCCTCTGCCTCAGTAACTGTCTCCACTCTTACACTGATGGATTTAGGAACATTGCTGTAAGGATTTGATGCAATTCAACCATATGAGCATCAATGAGCATCAGGTACTGTCACATGATGAATTCTGTCTCACAAACACCACTCCAACTCATCCCAAAGGTATTGGAGGCCAGGTACTGATGTCAGATAATGAATTCTGGCTCTCAAACGGCACTCCAACTCATCCCAAAGGTGTTTTTTTCCCAGAAAACACAGTTCCCCTGCTCCAAAGCCTGGAGGGGCTTCATATTGCTCTATATACGATGACATGATCATGTTCTGAGGAGGCGTAAGGTTGGGAAAAAATCCAGCGCATCCAACAACAAAGAGCACCTTGAGTGTATAAAGAACGCTTACATTTTACATGATCATTTATTTTCAATGGCCAACAACATCATGTCATAAGAGGGCATAATTTAAATTCATTGCCAAAGTTTCAGACATTCAGTTTGTTCGGGCTAAACTAGCAGATCTAACATCTGGCATCGTTTTAGAATTTTCAATGTTCATTATACTGTGAATTTTTCATAATTACTTCAGTGGGCTTGAAATGGAGTTTCCCACTGAGCGTGAGCATTTGTGAAAGTGCTCTTCTCAATCATTCCTAAAACTAAATGAATCGAAAGAGTGCCCCCACACTTTAACCCGTGTTTAAACTACCTAATGGCCATTCATTACATTGCAAAAAGCTGCATTTGGTCAGTCTTTCTTTTCTGGGTTCACAGCAAACCTATCATTACATGCCCCATTCACAAATTTCCATGGAAACATTTCTCTAATGCACTCTGAATTGTAATAATAAAGGTAGTCACTTATGCACTTATGTACTTGCTCTTGCGTGTGTACGTTCGGAATGCAGAATGGGGGAACTACAAACTTTGAGAGTAAAAAATGGAATGAAATGCAAAACCATGATGAGCTGAATTAAGCAATGCCAACACAGTGTATCATAAGTCACAAAATCACTTGAGGCCTACTGTTAGACTCTGTTAACTGCTGAAGCTGATGTCCAATCGCAAAAATTCATAGTTCTCTACAATATATGGTAATATATCTGTGAAGGTTTCAACCATCTGGGTCACTGAATTGTCTTGTAAAGTACAGTAGAGTGAAGAAAATTCAGGGGCCTTGACTTTATAAGGCTAATATGAGACTTCATGTCTCTTTATATGATCTTAAGAACACTGGGAAATTATAACAACATTGGCAATTGTGCTTCACTATGGTTCCCCTCAACCAGGGAAGGTGCACGTATTTGTCACTGTACAGTGTACATTGTACAGCGAAATGTGTCCTCCGCATTTAACCCATCTGTGGTAGTGAACACACAAACACACACACACACACTAGGGGCAAGTGAACTAGGTGAACTAAGTGAACTAGGGGCAAGTGAATACACACAGCCAACTCCAGCGCCCGGGGAGCAGAGAGGGTAAAGGGCCTTGCTCAAGGGCCCAACAGTGGCAGCTTGCCGAGCCCGGGTATCGAACCCACAACCCTGTTATCGGTAACCCGGCGCTCTAACTGCTGAGTCCTATTCAGTTCAACCCTGACACTGTCTTTGTTAATCATGAACACTGAATCATTATAAGTCTGGAGTAGGTCATAAGTCAAGATGTTTGTTTAGATGTTTGAGAAGTTTCCTCAATTTTAAGTTTCTTTATTTTAGCACCACCTGCCTAAAACTGAGTAGGTCAACAACAAATCTTACCATTCAAGACAGGACTCCACAAGACCTCTGAAGGATGTCCTTTAGTATCTGGCACCAAGTTAAGTTCTGTGAGGGTGGGGCCAACATGGATTGCATCATGGAGCCTTGTGTGCCTGTGGGCCTGTGACCCTGTCACCGGTTCACCAGTTGCTCTTTCTTGGACCACTTCTGGAAGATACTGACCAATGCATACCAGACAAACCTACAAGACCTGCCTGATGTTTTGGAGATGTTCTGACCCAGTCGTCTAGCCATCGCAGTTTGGTTCTTATCAAAGTGGCTCAGATTTGTATGCTTGTCTATTTTTCCTGCTTGTAACCCATCATCACCATCAAGAACTGACTGCTCACTTGTTGCCTAATATATCCACCCTTGACAGATGCCGCTGTAGGTGTAGATCACCTAGATCACCTAGATATTTTTCCCTTTACCTGTCAGTGGTGCTAATGTTTTGCTAATCAGTGTATATTAAATATACGTTTGAGAATCCCATTAAGTTAATTTAGCAATTCGCTTTCATTAGTTTAACTATTATTTGCACAATTTAATTACAAAAAATCAATGATGATCCACAGCATACATTCAAACAACTGAATGTATTAATCTTATAAAATAAATAAATATATAAACAGCAGCGGTGGAGAAGAAGAATGAGGAGGCCGAAAGCACAGCTGAGGAGGTTGGGTATTCGCATGTTTGCAAGCACTGAAATTTCTTTAAACATGATACCATAATAATACCCACCAGTTTCTTGGCACAAAACACTGGCGGCCCTCTCCCAGTGGAGTGTAACCTGCAGGCATACCAAGATAATACTGCAATCAAATACCTCAGAAAGCCTGTTCCTGGTGGGCAGCCCACAGAGGCCCCCTCTCTCTCTCTCCAGCATTATACTGCTGTTATCTTCCAAAGCCCATGAGACACATGGCTGCCTCTGCGTACCATTTGTGTATTGCTTGGTCTTAATTAAGTATTGAAAAGAGAACTACTCTGGCAGGGAAAACAGAACTGCTCAAATGTTGGTTTTCCTGAAATGATCACTGGGGATGTCACGATCTGATCCAGGGGATCGGGATTGGGGGCCGATCCAAGCATAATTTAATAGATCGGGTATTGAGTACTTTATTCCAAAACCAGTTTCGAGACTTTCTTTTAACTGCAGTGTTCAGAGAGCGCCATCTGGTGTCCTTAAGGAACCATTAACTGACATTATTGTCCTGCTGGCAGCAGTGCGGACATTCTCAAAAGGTAAATAAAGGAGTTGAGGTTCTGCAGTGTGGATCTATTTTACAGAGGAACATAAAAACAGACCATAATATCTGAACCGTTTTAAAACTCTCACTGAAACGCTCTGTTTTACCAGCGGGAGAACCGCACGCCTTTCTCTGTTCTTAAACCAGCACTGAAAAACCGAGTGCAGGCTAATGCTAATACACACACACACAAACACTATAGAAACCCTAATCACTGCACATTCACCCACTATAGACCAGTTATTAAACGCCAGTAGACCAACAACCACAGATATCAGTCCAGAGTGTGTGCCACCACACACACGCAGTGATTAGACTGCTGTTTTGTAAAGGAGCTGGGAGCTGACTGGTCAGGGAGGAGAGGCTGGATCAGGCTTGATTATAAGATATTAAACACTATAAAACAGTCATATTAAGAAAAGTCTCGACTAAACTAAATCTGTCCAGAATGTCACATTATAGAAACTGATACTAAAAATAAAGGGATTTTACAGAGCAGATGATTGGTCAGACCTGTCTGGGGCGGGGGCAAGAAGGTCAATACAGGAATAAGGTCCTGAAACGAAAACCTCTCTAGAGTTTGTTTGGGACTGGACTAAGACCACCTCTACTTAAGGGTCGCTGTGCGGTTCTTTTGGTCCAAATCTGAGTGTGATTCAAACGAATCACATCAAGGGTCTGATTCAACCAGACTAAACAGTGCAGATGTGTAAATGCCATAAGAACATATATCAGTACTCTGTGGGTCCTCCTCTGGTCTTGATGACCACCTCACACAAACTGTTTCCATACATTCTTCAGTGAGGCCCATAGCCATCCTATAGACTCCTGTAGTGGTTGGGGTTTTCGTCTCCCCACATTTCCCAACACAGTCTTGCCAGTTCTCAAGACTATTTAAATCTAGTGATTGCGTTGTCCATGAGATCATCTGAACCTCCTCGGTTTTCAACCCACTCTGTCACTTAATGAGCGGTAGGTCTTGTTGGTATATCAGGTCATTGTTTGGTTTATCCACCTAAAAAAAGCAGCAGATCTCTTCAACCACAATGGAAACATCTGCTAAACACCAGTGTAAGACAAATGTGCGTCTTTTTAACTGCCAGAGTAAATCACCGCCATATCTACAGTACTACCATGGAGGAGTGAGCTTTCCCACCACCCCCTTTTCCACTGCCTTTAATATGGTTCCTTAACAGCTACAGACACCCTCCCCCCACTTGTAACCTTTACCTTTCTGCAGACCTGCAAGCACACACACACACACACACACCTACCACTACTACCACACACACATTTCATCTGACTGACAGCTCAGTCATCCCTCTAAGGGTTATTAAATATTTGCAGAGCTATCTTTCAGCAATCAGTGTGGGTTCATCACATTGCTCATCTCTTGTGCTGTATGTTTCTGCCCGATCGATGTGTCTATAGGCTACTGCAGCAATAAATCAATTATCACATGAATAAAAATGGAAGATATGATTAGACATGTACAGTCAAATGCAAACATTTTGGCACCTCTGGATAAATGACAAGTGATAGCTGAATGCACTACTACAGATTATGGCTTGTACAAAATGATGCCATTTAATATGGTAATAAAAATGACTTGAAATTGTGCTCTCAAATGTGCAGAAAAAGGCCATGTTTAGGTTTTCTTTCTGCAAAGGATTTGTTCACCTATAGGTTCCAGCTGTATTACCTTCTTGAATGAACATTAATAGTACAAGGTTTTAGCCCAATTAATCTCAATCCAATCCAAAAATCCTCAATCCATTGGCAAAAATCTGGCGATACAATATGTATCACTACCGCAACAACTGCCAGACTCGCCCAGCACCGCTGCCATACTGAGCGCCAGCCCCATTAAGCACCGCTACCGTAGTGGGGACAGCGCTATTGCAGCATTAGCATTGCTAGGATCTCTATCACATCAACTGCTGGCCTCGCCAGCAGCGCTACCGTGAAGGTGACCTTGCTATTGCGGTGATGACATTGCTATTGGCATTAGCATTGATACTGCGTGGGCCGCGGGCCACGGTAAAACAATTACTATGCCATCCTCACCCAGCATTCATACCACAACAACTGTCGGCCTCGCCCAGCATCACTGCCGTATTGACCACCAGCCCCACTGACCATTGCTACCATAGTGGGGACAACGCTATTGCCAGGATCTCTTTCGCGCTGACCTCCGGCCTTGCCCAGCATCACCACTGCTGCGACCGTCAGCCTCGCCCAGCAGTGCTACCATGGCATGGACTTTGCCATCGCGCCGGTGATATTGCTATTGTGCTGGTGACATTGCTATTGGCATTAGCATTGGTACTGCGTCAATACTGCGCCGGCCGCCGGCCTCACCAGCATCGGTACTGCGCCACTCAAGAAGTAAAGAGCAGATACTAGGCTTCCTGTTTTGTTTTTTTTATTTATAAATCCAACTCCAGGAAGCTATTTATAGTACAAAAACACAAACAGCATAAAATCTAAAATAAAAAAAATTATAATAATATCCCATCAGAACAGTGGGATCTGAAGACAGCGTACAACACTGCAATCTAGTGGTCGGGGTTTGAACACAACACTAAATGAACCACTGTCTGACACCAATCTTGACATTTAAACTGTGTTTTTGAGAATCGATACAGTATTGTAAAACCTAATATTGCGATACTTCGATATATCAATACTTTCTTCCACTCCACTTCCACTTGTAGATGCCTGCTCATGCAGCATGTTTTCCCAAATGAATGGTATTAATAGGGGAATCTGTCCCTTCTTTGCAGCAGTAACAACAATTAGCTGGTCACAGCCAACCAAATGCCTCAACCACACATTGAGCTGTGCTTCACCTTGCAGCAGGACAACTGACCCCAAACGAACTGGCCAAAGAAAAAAAAAAGAACACCTTATGGAGTTTTTCAGGGACAAAAATCAATTGCAAGTCAAACCCTCTACCTGAAGCTCATTGAGAAGCATGTCATGCACTGAGACCAGACTGCAGGCAGAACTACAATCCACAGAACAAGCACAAAGTGAAAGCAGCTACATTATGGACCTGGCAGAACGTAACCACAGAAGACAAGCAGGCAGACTTCAGCAGTCAGGGGTGATAAAGTCAAATACTAAACCTGAATTTTACTGAAGACGAGACTGATTTGTCCATATTACTCTAAACTCCAGTAATAAAATAAATACTTAAAGCAACATTACGCAGTAATTGTATCTTAAATCCTAAATAATTCTGATACTCCGCTGATTGTGATAGGGTGAAACATGCCTCTGTCATTGCCCCTCCAGTCGGAGCACTGCTACTGCACTACGTAGCTTTGGTGGAGCTTCACGAGAGACCATTCGGGAAAACTGTGTAATAATAAAGAGTACATGTAACACCCCACCCTCTACGATTCTTCCACTAGCTATAGGAAAAAGCTGGCTTAGTATCCCCCCACATGGAGGAATTCCCCAATGGCAGAAGCTGCAAAGAGAACATTGTCGGAGAGTGACCGAGTAAGAGACCGGGCGAGAGTAAATCTCAGGCTGTGTCCCAATTGTGTAATACACTCAAATACTATAAGATATAGACTACAGCTCCGGAAGAAATTAAGAGACCACCCTATATGATTAGTTTCTCTGGTTTTACTATTTACAGGCAATGTTTAGGGTTTAGGGGAACGTTGTATTTGATATACCATGGACAACATTTGCATTAAATTCCAAATTAAAATATTGCTATTTATAGCATTTATTTGCAGCAATGAGAACTGCTCAAAAACAACTTCTCAACTAATGCAAATAAATAATTATAATAATTGTAATGCAAATAAATTATTCAAATTTGAACAACACAGTATTAATATTTGACCTTTGAGAGCATTCAGAAATCAGTATGGTGAAATAACCTTGGCTGCCAGACACGTAGAGATGCAAATTTAAGAAGAATAAAATTAAATGGTGTCTACATTTTTCAGAGCTGTATGT